>NW_008709781.1:670717-735059 GCF_000327385.1 Lottia gigantea | reverse complement strand
CCACGAATTACGACAAGCCTCGTTTTGACGTCACCACATATGCCACCCCAAACCATTAACCCTCCACCTCCAAACGGCCGGACCTATTGGATACAGTTAGGCGCCAAACGTTCACCAAATCGTCGGTATACAAGCTGCCGTCCATCGTTTTTGAAGATGAGGAATCTGCTCTCATCAGAGAACATAACATGTGCCCAGTCCCGCCGTTGCCAACGTCGAACTCGCCTGGCCCAGATCAGTCTGTTGTTCCGGTGTCGAGGCGTCAGGAGCGGTCCGCGGTAGGGATGACGTGGCCGGATACCATACTGCCGTAGTCTCCTGTAGACGGTCTGTCGACTGATCCTGTGTCCCAGTGCTGTAGCCGCCGTGGACGTCGCTGTTACGGTGCCGTTCCTCAGGTGTAATACCCGGATGTAACGATCTTCACGGGGCGTGGTTACTCGTGGTCTTCCACTCCTGGGCCTGTCTGACGTCTGACCTGTCTGACGTAACCGCTGCATCAACCTGGTGATAGTGATGCGTGTGCAGTCCAATCTTCTGGCAAACGTCGACGTGTGTCGGTCCTTGTTGGACCATTCCAACGGCTCTCTCTCTCTCGATGGCTGTCAAACAGGGCATATCTTGTGTTCTTTTTGTTGCTGTGATATCAACGTGTCTGATCAGCCGTTTTATACAGTTTTTATGCACGTGCAGAACATGCTAGAGAGGGAAATGTCACTTTCACGAAATTTACGTTTTTTCCCGGAAGTGATCACGTGTTCCCGGTATTTTTATCGACTATGCTGTGTTTGGGATGTGCAATACGAATTGGCATGTTTTCATATTAGACAATTCACTTAGTAAAAAACAATTTTGAAAATAAGTTGGTATCGTTTCTTTTGGACACTAGTTTATTATACTACAGTCTATTCTAGACTGTCGCTCTTTAAACTGAACGAATGAATGAATATCCGAGAAATATGGTAACTTGGACATGACATATACGTATATATGGTATTCACGTCTATTGTACATAAAAATATTTATAGCAATACTAATTATAATACCCTTTGATTGCTTTATTGCTTTATTTACAATAACTTACAAGACATAATATGACAATGTATTCAATATATCAAATTAAATGGTAGTCAATGTCGTTGAATAATATGTTGTTATTTAATACTTTAAACTAATTTTAAATCTCACGTCAGATATATTATTTAAGTTCCCCAATGTTGTTTACGGATAGAAATGAACAGAAGAGACAAGTTTTCTTTTTGTATGGGTATCTTTTCTGATTCTACATGACTGTTTATGGGGATTTTAAGGAGGTGAGGTGAGGTGGGGTGGGGTATGGGGGGTCTTAGATATTGTATTTAAATCGGCTTAAATTGTGGGAATCTAATTTTAATCACAAGTTCAACAAGTTGATTGTTTTCCTCAGAATAAGTCAAAGAACTATTTGAAACAGTTGTCCCGGTATCCTTATTTGGCTGACTGCTACTTGAGTTTAACCTAAAAATCAACAAATCAAAGTCTTAAGTATCTACGTAATTAGGGTTGGAGGTCAATGTTTGAAGATGGCGATTCAATAGTCGGAAGTCCGGTTGAGGGTTTAGCTCACGTCAGTGTAGGCTTACATCTGTATGTAAAGTTCGTTGTATACACTATTGTTGGTTGCTTCTCAGTTGGTTGTAGGAAGTTGTGGCGTGTCGTATTTTGCAAGATGAAGATTGAACTGTGTGTAATTGCCAGTATTTTGGTAGGAACCAGTGCTTGGTTGTTTTCAAGAGATCGAGTTGTACAGGCTGATGGAGGTAACACTGACATATATTTTTTAGATATTTAGTTTTCATGATAAGTTCCTAAGTACTGGATCAGATATATTCTTATTGTTTATCGTTTCAGATGAAAGCAAGTTTCTAAATTGGGATAAGATTTCGAACGCAATGCTCGTCACAATTTTGAGACAATTTTAAATTTGCAACCGAATGTTTTGATAGTTACTACTGGAATTTAATAAGAAATACATAAGTTTAATTAGACTGGGTACATATATATTGAAGCTCTTGCTTACTTTTCCAAAATATTATATCTTGAAACGAAATTGATATTTTTATATCTTAATCAATATTAAAAGAAGGTATGATTTGCAATAGGAAATAATCAAATTCATCGTTTAATATGCCCCCCCTCTACCCCCTATGTTCGTTAGGCACATCAAGTGCAGTAGAGAAGGATGTAAATCTCCATTTTATTTACAAACTGTCCGGGTTGCAAAAGTTTTTTTTCTCAATATTATAGAGGTTGATTCAACATGTCAAGGGTCTGGTGCAGAAGGCAGTTGTGAATTTTATAATTGTTTTGAAAGAAGATTTCCATGTCGAGCACGAGGATATATGTTAAGATTTGGATATCACTACTGTCAGCGATTTGAAGATGTGGATAATTATAGACACGAATTCAATCCACAGGTAAAAAACTAAATTAATAAACAATATTAATAATGCTTCACTTAAATATTACATAAGATGGGCACAGGTAGATTGGTGATTCACCAGAAGATAGCTTGCGAGGCAAGGTAACATACGCCCACTGGCAGCTGTCAGAAATGATGAAACAGTCTTTAGTGACTAAAGTACGAATTTTCTCATATTGAAGAAATTTTATTAGATTGAATTCAATTACATATATATGCCAGTTATTTATGCTGAGTAATTCCACAAAAATTTTTAAAATCAATATCAATAACCCAAATACAACAAACAATTAAATCACACAGCTCTAATCAAGGGCAAAAAACAACTTTTGACGCGTGTTTACAAAGTAAAGGGCAATAACTCAAAAAAAGTTCATCAAAAATATCTCAAGTTAGAACTTGTCCGAGATCTTATCAATTCCAATGATCACACCAAGTTCCATCAAAATCGGCTGAAAACTGTAGCGTCTATTGTGCTCACAAGCAAATTTTGACACCTTTTTCATAAGTCAAGGGCAATAACTCAAAAACCTTTCATCGAAAATGCGTCAAGTTAGAACTTGTCCGAGATCTTATCAATTCCATAATCACACAAATTTTCATCAAAATCGGTTGAAAACTGTAGCTTCTATTGTGCTCACAAACAAATTTTGAAGCAAAAGTCAAGGGCAATAACTCAAAAACCGTTCATCGAAAATGCGTCAAGTTAGAATTTGTCCGAGATCTTATGAATTCCAATGATCACACCATGTTTCATCAGAATCAGTTCAGAAATGTAGCTTTAATCCTGCTCACGAACTATTTTTAACAAATTTCGAAGCGTTTTAACAAAGTCAAGGGCAATTACTCAAAAACCATCCATCACAAATGCGTCAAGTTAGAACTTGTCCGAGATCTTATCAATTCCAATGATCACACCAAGTTTCATCAGAATCCGATGAAAACTGTAGATTCAATCCTGCTCACGAACTATTTTTAACAAATTTCGACGCATTTTAACAAAGTCAAGGGCAATAACTCAAAAACCGTTCATCGAAAATGCGTCAAGTTAGAACTTGTCCGAGATCTTATGAATTCCAATGATCACACCAAGTTTCATCAGAATCGGATGAAAACTGTAACTTCAATCCTGCTCACGAACAATTTTTAACAAATTTCAAGGCGTTTTAAGTCAAGGGCAATATCTGAAAAACCGTTCATCGAAAATATGTCAAATTCGAACTTGACCGAGATCTTATCAATCTAAAGCATCACACCAAGTTTTATCAAAATCAGATGAAAACTGTAGTCTCAATAGTGCTCACAAGAAATGATGACGGACGGACCGACGGACAGGGGCAACGACAATATACGACCACATATTCATGTGGGCGTATAAAAACCAAATGATCAAAACAATGATGGCCCTATATTTTAAGAAATCAAAAAATATATTCAGAAAACTTTTGGAAGGAAGGTGCGAGGTGCTTATATGTCTAAGTAATGCCTGTTTTAGGGATGTAGAGATCAGGGTGGTTGGAAGATATTAAGTTACTATTCAAGAGAAGGCACTGTAACATAGGGTTAAAGCTGTATTCACTCATGTTAAGGGTTGTATGTTAAAACGGAAATTTCCAAGTACCTTCAGTACGTATTGTAAGATTTGATTCAGTGTGACGAAGAGAAATTTATACATTTGAAATGAATCACTTTTAATATAAAAGATTTAATATCCTGGTTTATGTTATATCTGTTTCAACTGATAAGAAAGTTACTTCCGGATACTGATTAAAATCGGATAAACCTAATTATTAATTAATTATCTTGATGTCATCGTAATTGGTCTGCAAAATTTAAGATTATGTCCATCCTCGAAAATTTTTACACAAGCTGTGTTTTCATTCCAAACGCCTGGCACCCTCGATACCACCCATGACCACAATAAAAGAGTCAAATTAAAAAAAGTAGTTTTTTCTTTCAAACAGATATCGAAATCGATTAATTCACATTTCTTGAAAATAGTATTTGTATTTTCCGAAAATTGTGCTTTTATTGATTTATCTTCCTGGTTCCAGGATACAATTACCAAGATATGTGAATACCTTCTTATAATATTTATACCACTTGTGAAAGAAATAGTCATTTACAGTTCCATGTTTCTTTAGTGGTTCAGTATATCATACTATTATCTAGTCCGAAAAATCTGCAACTATTAAAGCGGCTGGAAAAGAGGCAGATGTTTTGGTCTGCTATCATGTAGTAGCACCTGCAGGATATGTGACTGTGTAACAATCGATAATTGTTTTTTAATTCATTTCTTTTAGGCTCAGAATTTCTTAACAGCATCACAACAATGTATGACAAAGAAACTCTCAGAACAATTTTACTCAGAAAACCAAGTCAATTGTCATGATTTAGAGCATGCAGCTTTCAGAATAATGGGGGATTGTTACCTGGAAAAGGGGTTCTGTGATATATTTTGGGACAATCGAGAAGCTTTTGCCAAAGTTTTTGATTCTGGAGATTTGTTTGACTCCTCATCTTTGAAGTAAGTACAATACAAAACTTTGTAAATACTCATTCTTCCACTCCTTCACTTGATATCATTCTGCAACTAGGTATGTCAACTCCGAATACCATTCGGATAATTCACGTAGATATTATTGGTTGTTTGGTATATTTATTAAATGCCATTTGGCCAATGACTTTAGGGGTTGACAAGACTATCCCAGCCAGGGGCAGTTCTTTAACCTATTAACTTTATTGCATTTGACCTGTACTATGATAAAAACTGTAGTGCAAGTCGC
Organism: Lottia gigantea; assembly: GCF_000327385.1. NCBI lineage: Eukaryota > Metazoa > Mollusca > Gastropoda > Lottiidae > Lottia > Lottia gigantea. The sequence goes on along the minus strand of NW_008709781.1, from coordinate 729,812 downwards.
TAGCGATGCGGTCATGCTTACACTTCCGGAACACTAGATGCCACACTGACGCGTGTATTGTCTCGGTCTGTCTAAATCACAACCAAATCAATGGGCCGAAAACATAAAACATAGCATGGACTTATAAGGTGAAGCTCTCAGAAAAAGCAAAAGTAAAAGCAATTTCTAAATATCCTATAAGTAATCTATTGCTATCTGAGCACAAGCTTATAGAAATATAGAGTATAATAGTAAACGTTGCTAAGTAACTTATTTGCGTTTGTATGCAAAAATGAGTGCTAAAAAAGAAGATACCACAGGCGAATCAAATCATTGCGACCAGCACAGTGAAAAAAAATTCTCAAAAAGATCTGCAACAGACAGATACTTTAATGATATACCAATGCGTTTTACTGGACTAAGAAAACTGTCCCTCTGTTCAATATATTCTGGTAGAAATTTGGCAGCCAGCCATATATCATTCTCTTGAAAAGTCTGTGATAAGTCCCATCTAGGACCTTATCATGGTTTTTACGCCACTTGAACGCCTCAGAATGTTCCTGAGATACATAAACACCGAATTAACAGTCGATTGATTGTGGATTGTGGAATTTGAATGTCAAACTGCTATTTAGGAGCTTGCAAGTCTGACAGTGACAGAAAATTGCTTCTTCCATTAAGGAAAAAGAAGGAAATGTATATGGATCTTTTGCAAGATCTTTAAAATCCAGCTTTTGCTTTTTCTTGGTTTTCACGGAAACAAATTCTTTGATTTTATGAATGAAGAAGTAAGGAAAAACCCCCAAAAAGCAATTGCTAAGTTTTATGAATTCGGCCCAATAACTTTATCAATATTTTGCTTTTATCAAATTGGAGTGGTCTTGTCATAATTGTAATGCTTATTATTTTTAGGATTTGGAAACAGATTGGTAAGATGACCCTCAGATGTGGTGGACAATCAGCTGGTGGTGTCTTTTCTTTCATAAGATCTAAAATCATGAGCTGGAGAGATCATTTACCTTTCAAAAAATAAATTCACATCACTCCTAAATACACATATTGATTTACTGTGGCTTGACCAAGATGTTACTTTGGTTATCTCTCATTGCATTATGGTATGAAACGTCCAAATGTAAAGGATGCCCATTCTTCAGTTACGTTTAAAGTAACGTAGTTATCATGTTTACGGAATTTTCATCAAGTGTTAACTCGTCGCAAAGTACAGACACAGACCGTAAATGTCCCATATATAACAAGAGATATCAAGAGAGATCCATATCCATAAATGTCCCATATATAACAAGAGATATCAAGAGAGATCATTTACCTTTCAAAAAATAGACCGTAAATGTCCCATATATAACAAGAGATATCCTCTAATATGAAATATCATTGATATACTAATATCGAACCGAAAGAAATGCTTTATTGGTTTTTTAAGCATTTTTGTCGAATACTGTAAAACGAGTAAAGACATAAGGTTGTGTATGAAGACTTCTAATTTCCTTGCCTAAAATCTTTAAAAATATCTCAGGGCATAAGGACTTCACGCTTTACCGAAAATGAATTATAAATCTTCCAACATGAGGTATATTCATAACCTGATAAAAACATATAATACAATATAATTTTAAACGGGTTCAAAGAGGGTACACAAAGAAAACCCAGCGGCCTAATTTGCAACATTTGTTGCGCTATAGGATCAGAAGAGGAGGTGGGCAATGAAAAGATTGATCGTCAGAATTGTACAAAACATTTTGCAACTGATCAATAAGCCAGAAGCCATATTAAAATCTGCAAATGATACACCCCTTCGAAATGTATAGGTTGCCCATTCTACAGTTACGTTTAACGTTTGGTACTGATCACCATTGTTAGGGGACTTGTCATCAAATCTTAACTTTAATGCTCTGTTCTTGAATTCATAAAGATCATTTAATGGCGGACTTGCCAAAAGTGTAAAAGTATCGTTGATGCCAGTTTTATATAAAACCCCCTTCAAGTTGATCCCTAAGCTGCACTGCAAGACATCCGTTTCCTCCAAGTATTTTATGTAGAAATCACCAATTATAGGATGACCATAACTTCCGGTATAGCTGTGCGGATTCGGAACATCCTTGGGTGTTTGGTATGGATCTGGTTCATCAGCTGATATATCAATAAGATCTGGTAATGTGCACACGTTTGTTTCATTGACAGACGACTCTATATTCATAATAACAGTATCTATCAGATAGTAAGCAATCCGAACCATTGCTATGAATCCTTCTGAACCACCAGGACCATTGGAATTAACATGAAGAGCAACTTGCATTTCAGGTAGAACCACTTGAATGGCAGAATATCCATATATATCTCCACTGTGAGTGTATATTATCCTACCTAAATAAATGAGAATGTGGGCAAAATATACTTCTATTCAATGGGGTGGGGCACATTAAAGTTTTACTCTGGAAAGTGTTGCGCTCAATTGGAATTGTATTACATAGAGAAGGACTATATTGAAGTATACATGCCCACGCGGTGCGCACGTCGCCACTATTGAGAGCACTCTTTGCTTGACTGATTGTGCAACACGGACACCAGGTGAATTTTGCAGAAATAAATATGAGTCTTATCAGAAATAGATAAGCTTAATAATATCCTATTAATTGAATGATTAATAAGTGTTATCCATTGGATCACTGAAACCAGTGGATGTCATTGTACGTTTCTAACCAGTGGAAAATGCTCAAGGTCACTTGTAGGATTATATAAAACACAGTCACCACGCCTCCTACTCGTCTATAAAGAGAATAACCAGTTTTCTATGGAACAATTACTATAGGTAGGCGTAAATTACGAAATTTTGGCCTATTTGTGCTAAATGTAAAGGAACAGATGTTTTAGGTTAGATATTATTTAAGAAAATAAGGTACAATTCCAGTTAAAAGAGAGTGGTACTTTTCTAACATTGTTCGATATTTGTAATTTAATGACCAAACGCTTTAAAAAAAGAAGAAGTTTCGTTGTTTGGTGAACCTATCGTAAGTTAAGTATGTAGAGAATAACATCTTCCAGCGGTCGTGATTGTTAGATGGCAAGGGTCCCTCGGCAATATTTACCCCACTTGAGTAACAATAACCTATCGAGAAATCTGTAATACAACTACTTTTCAAGCTTAAGTCTTGCAATCTTGAAAGGGTTATCACAGAACAAAGCGGCACCGTCCGTGTCTTAGTAAAACTTGGTGGATTGGGATTTGGCCTCGCAAGGTTGCATCCGAGTGGTTCACATGACTGAGTAACGATTTTGGTCTCAAATAAAAGAGACAGAACTTACCTCTGTATGTTCCTACGCCCCAGCCCATAGCATACAATTTACTGCTATAATCTAAGTCGGGAAATAAGTTCTTTATAAACGTATCACCATTTTCTCTGAATACAACTGGCTGCACGGCCTCTAAATAACACTGGCTTACATTATGGATTTTATACTTCAACCATTTTACCATATCTCGGGCACTTGTCAGAACCGAGCCTGCTGGATCCAGTGGATGAAAGGTTACTCTAAAAAGCATAATCACAGATAAAGTAATTCAAGCCACACATAAGTGTAAAGGAAAAATGAAAACAAAAGATGTTACCAGTCATGACAAGAGAAAAGTTAAGGGAGTTAAAATACGTGTCATTGTTTACAAGATGACCTTTTTTAACGAAGAATTACGAATTATAGAAATGTGAAGGGATTTAGGTAAACATGTACACAATGAAATATAATGTTAATTAAATGTCTATGAAAGGGCTGTTTTGTCCATGTGCTATATGTAACTACTCAGTAAGTTTACACCGTAGCAAATCTTCGCCCCTGAAATTCTTCAAGTCGGAGTAAAATATATTATTTCAAACTGTGTACGCGTCCATTCTCTCACGAAAGAATAGCTGGATTACGTGGGCTAACACAGTTTAGTCTGCTACATAATATCTTGTCATAGTTTCGCATCCCTCGGGACAGAAAATACCGATCCACGACCAACGTTCTAGAGGGTCGTATCTTGTTCATTTTTAACTCACCTAGTAACGTTCATGACATTACTGTACTTTTTAGTGTTTGCATCAAACGTGTACGGGATGGATAGGTTCTTTATATCTGTATCATAAAACGCCGTAGAAGATACCATTCCTAACTTTCGAAAAAGCCTTGTGTTAATCAGATCTTCCCATGTGCTATTACCAATCACTTCCGCTACATACCCAGCTAACATATACATTAAATTATTATAATGAAATCTATCTCGAAATGGATACAGTTCTTTCAGATATTTCAATCTCCTGAAATGTAGGCAAAATCAATATTAAATCGTTACGTTACACTAATACACCCGACAGTGGCGTGGCGGCTTTTACATCGGCATAGCCCCGACATTGCACAATTTAAAATCTCGAGAGACATTTTAGGTTGGTACAGTACAACACAGTCTTTCATTTATAAGTGCTTGATAGTACTTTGTTTTGGTTCCACTGCAACATTTAGAATATCAAACAGGGATAATAAAGTTAATATAAGAAACGTTCAAATATGTGATGAAATGAAGAACCTACCGAACTAATTCTTTTCTTGTAATAGACGTAGGATAACCTGCGAAGTTTCCCAATTCAATACTCTCTAACCCTGTGCGATGTGATAAGATATCTTTTAAACTCATTTCAGACGTTCTCCAATGATCAGTTGATTCGAAATCCTTCCATATATCTTTCAATTTGATATTCCAATCACAGTTCCTGAAATATAAATTGTAAGACGACGTGACGTGTCTTTGTCTACTTCAATCACTCTAGCTGCGATTTTAACATAAATCATAATAACCAATGCTCTGTAACTTACGAGCAATGGTACAGAAATCGTTTTAGGTGCCCCCTATACAACTGCGCCTTTTGTACAATCCGATATAAATAAAAATATGTTAGTCAATAATGCAAAACTCGAAAAAGAACTTGTAACTCATACTACTTATGGTAGTTCAAATAAATTATTATTAATGAGAGCATAGAATCAGAATATCGTTCAGTTTGAAGTGCTTGTGACAGTTCCTGCTCCGTCAGAATAGGAACAGCTAACTGAGCTGCTACTGCGACGGAAAATTAGCTCAGAGCGTGGTAAAAGCTACGTTATGGTTGGCGCCATTGTCGCCAATATTCGACGTTGAGAATTTCTTTTGACAAGCGTAATAATATTGTATTAGAAACGCTATCTGTTCGCATATGTCGCAGGTTGATAGCGATTGATGTATAGTTTTTAATTTTACGGGACTTTTTCTAGGTTTACTTCACGTTTGCCGGCGACCAAGCCGGTGAAACGGGGTTATTCTCATATGCCATCAGTCCTTCTAATCTGTCTTGCACCGTGGAGGGTAAATAAACCAAGTACTAACGATCCGGACTGCAAAACTAAACCAAAAATTGGCGAAACATTAGAAGCAGCTATTGAACTTTTCACATGAGGAATCATAAGTGAGGAAGTATTTCATAATAAAAAGTAGTATCAGGTGTCAGCTGTCGAAGAGCTTCCCGGTAACTAAATAGAATGTCTGTGTGTTCAGGGCCTTCATCGATTTCAATACTTTCAACTTCATCTACATCAAGATGTTGGCCAATTGGCAAACTTTTGATTTATATTTAGAAATGCTCCTACAAAACTAAAAACATTTCGGACATAGATGTTCTGTTGTAAAACAGCAAATTCTGCAGATTTCTATTAATCTAAGTATGGAAAATTCGTGTAGCCTTCACCTGCATGTGTGCGAATATTAAAGAGACGAAAAACGACCACCTTCTAGAATACTGTTTCTAGTAACCTTTTAGAAACCAAATTTAAATTTGCAAGTTTACAATTACATTCATGATAGTTATAACAAGCAGTGGCGGAGCCACTCTTATAAATTTCAAGAGTGAAAGTACAGGAATAAAAAAAAGGACGATATCATAACGTACCTGCGTATGTTCACATTTTAAAAACAGGGAAGAAAATATGATTCAAATCTGTATTTATAACATTTTGAATATCTAAAACCATAAGGGTGGTTTCATATCCTTTTTACCCACATTGCACGGCCACCCCGACACTGCATTATATAAGGGGGAGTTATTTCACAGCAATGGAAATTGGTATGGACTCACTCCACTAAAACATCTTATGCAAATGATTGTATAGGAATGTAGTCCAGGCTATTTTTAGAAATCTTCTTTCTCTCTCCCTTTTTGGCTTTTTGGATTTTTACATGCCTATTTTTGGGTAAAATTTGGTCTAGATTTGGAATTTGATGTCTGAAATTGATTTGGTGAGATGATGAGAGACCTAAAGGTTGAAGGCTAATTCTAAAAATAGTCGTTTTGTGAAGTTCCAAACTCTGAGTATAACCGGTAGTAGTCTACTTTCAATTTTAGTAGCTCAAAATTTTCATGGTCATCATATAATGAATTTTTTAGGAGACATTGAGAATTGGTCAGGCTTTCATTCGACATATTGGACATATTTCAACGAGATTTCTGGATAAAGTTATAGAAGGTTGAATTTCGTTTTTTAACATGGCAAGAGATGGCAAATGAATTAGTGGAGTGAGTCCGTATACATTAAACATTATCTGATACTACTACATTGTTTCTCTTCTTTTGTCTACTTCAACCACTCGAGAGGTCAAGTTTCTGTACGGTATAGGCTGCGATATTAACATTAATCAGGTTATAACCACAATAACCAGTGTCATGTAACCTTGGCCACTGTTTTATGAAGGCTTGTCTCAATAGTTTAAAACAATGGGGAGAAGCAGAAAAGTAAGAAGTAAAACTCCATTTCATTTTATGACAACATGATTGAGAGGGCATCAATGGAGGTCCACTTTTTCCTGAAGATTTTCAATAACAATCATTCGTGAACTCTGTGTATGGAATTCCTATCAAATTATCTGGTTCATAGCATCATTTACAAGTGTGTTGTACATCTGTAAAACTGTATATGTTTTTTTTTATATGATTATTAAATACATCTATCCAATAATCCAATAATCCAATGTTCAAAGGAAAGGAATCAAGTGATCTAATTATCAACATTATCATGTTATTCTAAAAAAAAGCTGCTGAAATTAAAGTTATATTAGTTGGTAATAATATATTTCTTTAAGCAAAATTTCAGGGATTATTTCGTTAATTATAATTACCGTATATTGAGTTTTTCATCTTGCAGTAAATCTGTTAACAGAGCAACACTGACTGATTTAGTAACTGAGCCAATACAAAATAACGTATCAATATCAACGGCTCTGTTAGTTTCCAAATCAGCTATTCCAAATCCTGCTGTTAAATTGTCCATTCCACTTACTATCGCTAAACTCATGCCAGGCATATGCCTACATGTCATCAACCTTTTAATAACACTTTCTGCTTTCGGTGTTAGTTCTAGTATACAAGACACATTGACCAAGGCAGATAATACTATAATAAAATAGATAGAGTGAGCCATTTTTTAAGATGAGAATAACAGAATTGCCAAAATGTACCAGAAGTATGATATATTTATATTCTATGTTGTCTGGTACCGCTAGTTATTTATAGAAACAATTATATAGACCAAGTATTTATATACTAACAGCATTAAAGAAATGACAGGCCTCTTTCTATATTTACACTTTGCATACTTATCTAGTTAGCACTGTTGCAGGTGTTGCTGTTTATTGTCCACACCTTCATACAAAGTGCCCGATGATTAAAGATTTTTTATTAAATCCTTTAATACAAATAATACCCAAAATTTCTGGAAAACCGCCTGAAATCAAATTGATATTGGTACATGGTACAAAACAAAGAGGTCTGTAAAGTTTGGTACACACGAACTAACTTCTAAAATATAAAGTCCTTGTATATCTAGCCAAGATATTATTAGTCTTTATACGCTATGCTTGTACGAAGGTTTTAGAGTGTACGCCAATTCAGTTTTCAAATTTTGATCAACTTGTTTGAAATTTTTCGTGATATCTTGATAGTTCGTACTAAACCTTGATATTTTTAATTCAATATCTTTTGAAATGGTAAAACCCCGCAGATTGGATCTAAATTTTTATAGACAGATATTTACGTCACTAATTTTAATTGATCGTGGGCTCCTAAATATATCAAAACAAAGTATAGTGGAAGCGCCAGCCTTTCGAGACTGGACTGACTCAATGAAGAGTCGAAGCTGAATTCTAATTGTGGCATCTGTGTGGATTGTCGTAGTCGCAAGTCTCTCCTGGAGCGTTTGAGAGGGTTTTTCCCAGGAACATTAACGAAAAATTGACTTGATTTTGGACAAAAAACGTATAAAAATCAGGGAGGCAAAAATACCGGATTGTTGTAACTGAGAAGACGACATTCTTCTAAACTTTTTATGAAAATATTGATTGCAAGGAAATACTTGATCCTTCCTAAAATAACAATTAACCCAAAGAACCGCGGAATCGAAGGAAGAAGAATTTAAGACAATATGAAATCAATATAAATTATTGGATGACAAATTTTGTTGATTGCGTAGGAAAAGTTGTAGGAGTCGAAATTTCTGTTCGATATCACAATTCATCAAGCGTTAATATTGATGTTTATTTAGGTTCTATTAAATAAATTTAATAGGTTAATATGTAGAATCTCAGAATTTCAAAATAATTTTCGAAATTGCTGACAACCTATGAATAATAAAAGAAAGTTATGAATCAACTGGTCTGAAATTAGACGACTAATTTGTTTAGTTTCTTTTCATTAACGTTTGCTGCAAATGCTAAATGAATGTCTCAACTTAAAGAGGCTTATTCTATTCCATGGTTACTGAATTATCCACAAGCAATATTGAACTTACATTTTATTCACAATTTTCTTCTGTGTAGCAATCAGTGCAACAGATAAAAGGTTAGTGACGTGTACGTTTGCAATTTTCTTCTGCGAAATATTCTGCGGCAATAACATCTTAATTAAAGTAGACATTATTCATGCGGATTTGGCACACCACGTAGCATCATGTGGCTGGAAGACAAACACTTCTCGCTAAAAATAAGATTTAATCTTGATTTGGTCAACTAATAACTAATTATATCAGAGTTCATTAATTTATTTTACGCGGTAGAAACATGCTACTGTGGTTCTATTTTCGTCAATTCTGTCTTCACAATTCCAAATTACAATGAAAAGAAAGTTACGACCACATATGTCATTTTGAACAACAAAAACTTTATTGTCTGTTTGTGGTGAAGATCGTCTCCCACGAGAGTTATTTGTGGTTAAAAGGCATACAGAAAAAAACTCCACTCATTAAAGAATGAACATTATCAGACTACTGCTGTTTTGTACGATAAATTGTTGATTGTTTCATCTAGAAATTGCCTTTAAACAGAATTAGAAGCTTAAGGCCAAAGTAAAACAATTATCATCATTTTATATGATACATTATTGATGTAGGTGGTCGCCTTATCTGGAAATATTCTCGATCTGATTTAGTTATCAACACCACAAATATCTGTAGTCAATGAATACGTAAATAATTCTTATATGAAAAACATGCAAAAATATGGTTTTGTTATTGGGATTTTAACAATAATCAATGAAAAGACTCATGATTTTGCTGATATATACCACTTGGATATTGACAACAACTCTTTATGAACTCATTAATAATATGATGTTATTTAGTTTTAACTCTCGGTCTTCTGGCCACATATTCTGGAAACGATCTTAGCGCTAGGATGCCCTAAGTCCTTATCTTCTAACATTGATTCTAGGACATCTTAGCGCTAAGATCGTTTCCAGAATACATACTCAGGTTACAGTTTAATCAACTGGAGACAATTTTGGATGATATAATTGCGGGCGATTCTGAATTATAAAGATATCAATGGTAAGTTTATCTATTACCAGAATACAACCAGATATCAGTGATGGTTTATCTATCAAGAGAATATAACCAGATATCAGTGGAAGGTTTATCTATTACCAGAATACAACCAGATGTCAGTGGAAGGTTTATCTATTACCAGAATACAACCAGATATCAGTGATGGTTTATCTATCAAGAGAATATAACCAGATATCAGTGGAAGGTTTATCTATTACCAGAATACAACCAGATGTCAGTGGAAGGTTTATCTATTACCAGAATACAACCAGATGTAGATTTATCTCTTACCATAATACAACCAGATATCAGTGGAAGGTTTATCTATTACCAGAATACAACCAGATGTCAGTGGAAGGTTTATCTATTACCAGAATACAACCAGATGTAGGTTTATCTATTACCAGAATACAACCAGATATCAGTGAAAGGTTTATCTATTACCAGAATACAACCAGATATCAGTGGAAGGTTTATCTATTACCAGAATACGACCAGATATCAATGGTAGGTTTATCTATTACCAGAATATATACAACCAGATATCAGTGGAAGGTTTATCTATTACCAGAATACAACCGGATATCAATGGTAGGTTTATCTATTACCAGAATACAACCAGATGAAGGTTTATCTATTACCAGAATACAACCAGATATCAGTGGAAGTTATATCTATCAAGAGAATATAACCAGATATCAATGGTAGATTTATCTATTAACAAAATATAACTATATATCAGTGGTAGGTGTATTACCAATAATAATAAAATAATATAATCAACAGATTATAACCAGATATCAGTGGTAGGTTAACAAATATACATTGAATATATAATTCGCAGCTACTCATTTGAGTTCAACCAAAAAGTAGCTTTCTCTATTTATTGATAACTTTTTAACTAGTATATTTGGTAATTTAGTTGGAAAGAGTTCCATCATTAATGCTCAAGAACACTTCTTTAAACAAACGTTCCGAAGTGTAGACATGGGAATAACTTCTACTTGTCCAACTTCGGTAGAGACACAGGCTGAATTATATAGGTCAATAGATCGCATAGCATGAAACTCAGAGTAACAAAAACATGTTTTTTTTTTGTTTTTTGTTTTTTTTAATATAACCAATTATCAGCTGTAGGTTTATCTATCAACAGAATACAACCAGATATCAGTTGTAGGTAAAATATAACCAGATATCAGTTGTAGATAAAATATAACCAGATATCAGTGGTAGGTTTATCTATCAACAGAATATAACCCGATATCGGTGGTAGGTTTATCTATCAACAGAATATAACCAGAAACAGATATCAGTTGTAGGTTTATCTATCCACAAAATATAACCAGAAACAGATATCAGTTGTAGGTTTATCTATCAACAGAATACAACCAGATACCAATGGTAGGTTTATCTATCAGCAGAATATAACCAGATATCAGCGGTAGGTTTAAAAATAATCAGACATATTAAAAACGTCCATATCAAAGTGTCCAGTAAGCCTTTTTTTCTTCTCAAAAGATTTTTCCAGAGATCAGTGCCGGCTTACAATTAAACAGTAGTCGTGGCTTAATATTTAAATGTCTGAGGTTCGATCCAGGCACTGGGCATTGACATGTTTGCATTTCATTTGGCTGTGAATGTTTTACGATTTTCAAAAAGGTGTTAATCGCGTTTTTCCGTCACTGAAGACCACCTAGTAGAGTTTGTCTGCATTAATTCATTAGATGCAAGAACGCTTGTTCCCAGTATCCATGAACCTGTATCATCAACCTTGCAACACTTATATAATATATTCATTTCTTATATAATGAGAAAGGTTATGAGAATTGACCAACTGTTGATGATAGGTTTCACTAATTGTTTGGCAAACTAAAAGTTTTAATAAATGAAGCTTAAAAATCCAATGTTGAAGCTTCAATCAAATTCCGTCTGCCCAATTTAACGGGCAATTAACACCCATACGTTAAAAGTAGGTAAACCACAAACAGATAAAAACATAGAAATCGTACGTAATTATTGAAATGGAATTAAAAAACAGGTGCTTCATATAGAAACGGCTTACTGCCTAATTACACCAAAATTATCAGAACAAAAATAAACATTGTGCCTGCTGTTACTAGAAATGTGTAAATATAGCAGCGAATTTCACAGATTCATCTTTATACTATAATCCCTCAATTTGTGTTTTCTACAAGAGATAACAGGAAAGTTTAAAATAAAGATTTATAAGTTACTTCCTGTCTGTTTTGTGACTGTGGATAGTGGATTTCATGTACAATAAGTTATGAAATTTGAAGCCGTAGTCGGAATTAGTTTAAAAGTTTCAAAGTAACTGAACACTTAATGTGAGAATAAATTGTGGATTCTCTAAATGTCAGTCTCATTTTCAAATTTGGATATAATAATAACTCCGAAATTTTATAAAGAACAATGAGTTTCAAACATGATTTTGTTATATCCGAAATACAAACGACGAAACATCGGAAAGAGTGGGCGCCTAAAGAGTGTCTTCAATCTGGGAACAACGTTGTGAATTGAATGAACTCTGGTGTGAAGTTGTTTTGCGTTAAAAGAAAATTCTAATCATTGGTCAAGTATGGGAGAAAGGTCAACTTTAATCCTTTTACGATAATTTTTTTAAAACTGTATATTTTAACCCGTATAGGACTTTTTTTTCAACATTATTTTGTATAAAATGGGATTATCTGATGACTGAAACAAACAAGTCTAGAGAACTGGGTTGTTTATAGGTTTGTCACGTTACGAGAAAATCCCCAACAACCCCATCATTTTGTATCAATAATCAATACAACATTTAGTCGTGTCGTATCACGATTTTTATTTCTTTTTCTTTCAACTTGTATATTTTTGTCCTGTGATGGGAAGCTGGTAACTTGAAGATAAAGTTGAAACAATGTGTTTCTTGATTATCACATAATGCTCCGCGAAAGACGCTATGGAACCAAAACTTAAATTACGACAATCGAAAAGGTCTGCTTATAGAAAATATGAAATTCTGCGTGCTTACAGCTAAAATGCTCATCAACACTCATACATCGCCAACATTCCAGTGTCCAACGTTGATACGTTTCTTTGTGTTCCTCGTAATTATGTGCATATCCTTGGATAAAAGTAATTCAGTGGAACTATCCGATTGGCAGGATGTGTCTAATTCAGATATTCAAAAATTTGAAAATATGGTACGGACGGTATTAAAATGTCGCCAGGTTCCTGCTGCCTCTATAACATTAGTAAAAAATAATGTGGTGTTACTTTCTAAAAATTATGGATATTCTGACCCAGAAAGACAGATCTCTGTTAAAAGAGACACTAAATTTTGTATCGGGTCATTAACAAAGGCCTTCACAGCAGTAATACTTTCCAAAATTCTTAGTGAACATCCGAAGTAAGTATATACTCATGTAATGATTTTCTGACTCTTCTCCCGCTGTTATATTATTGTTTTTCTTGTCTGAAGAAGTAAACAGGTAGTTTATATTAAATTCTATTAAACTGGTAATAGAATATTTGGATTCCTGAGTGTTAAGACAATTTACACTTGATAATATGATTGAAATGTAGGATTGACATAGGTAGTAATCGAAGATGGCACTGTTATTTAGTGCTATGAGATTTCGGTTTTTAAAATTATCTCTTTGTCTTTCATAAACATTGTATGGAATATTTTTAACTACGATGTTTGTTACAGGCAAATTATCGCATCCTTAAGTTATTACTGCGAACATTAACATCCAACTAGTATTATGGTCAAGACATAGATTTTTAGATTTCCAACTGTCGAGGGATCTTTAACATGCACAACCTGCAGCACACGCGGCATTAGTTTATTGTGTCATCCAAACAAGTAGGCGCTTTTTTCCATGCCAGCTCCTCTTACACGATGTTTCATTGAAGTATTTGATCGAGTATTAATGTGCATTGAAACGAGTCTTAATGAAAGGTCACAGTTTTATGTGATAACGTATTTAGATGCATTGAAACGTGTCTAAATAAAAAATGCGATCGCGTAATTTTGATCAGTTTTATCCAATCTTTATGGAATTTTGTTTGCTGGTATCATATTGAAGAACTTAAAGTCAAGTTCGAGTCTGGCCAACATAGGATGAACGGTTTTTCATATTTGGCATAATATAGACTACAATTGTTATTCTATCTTGATGAAATTTGATACATTGTATTTGAATTTTGCTTGTGTTAAATAGGTCTTTGTTAAGGTTGCAATTGATAATAACTGGATGAACGTTTATTGGGTTATTTCATTTGTAGTTCTTTAATATACGAAATTTGTATATATTATCATTTCCTACAGCTGCCAATGGGCGTATGTCAATTTGATGGTCAATTCTGATATACTTATATAACATTAATAGATACAGACCCAATGACCTGATTGCACAATGCCCACGAGTGAAAGTAGCTTGGAGAGCAATTTACTCTAAGATTTTTTAAGGATTCTAGTATGAGGGAAGCCTTTTATTAATTCGTTTTAAATGTTAAACGCTGTAAAATAAGTGCAGGGATGTATGTTATAGGTTTCAATAAATATCAAAGAATGCTTACTCAACAAGTTATGGTCAGTTATTTTTCATCTGACCTTTCAAACTTTTTTAAAGGACATTCACAACCTCATTGAAAAATACATGTACATGACTATTTAGATTCCCGTTCACTGACATCGTTCATTTTAAAGTTAATGATGTCACTCTGTACTGGGTTAGTCACCACGACATCCCTTTCGAAGAGTCCATATCTTTTATCGTTTATTTAGTATATTTATTTGCAAATAGTTTCCAGTTCTAATTATATTCCCAAAGTGATGGATTTTATATCAGAGTTACATATTTGTAACGTAACAATGGCATAAATGTTTGTTTTGTTTTGTTTGATCAGACAAAGGTTTTGCTGAAGACAATAAACCGTACCTTTTTTTACATTTCATGAAGAAAACCTACATATACCATCCTTAAACCCATGTCCACGAGATTATAAAATTAAACGAACTTAAAATGAAATGAGTCAGATAGTTTTTGATATTTTAGATGGATAGGCAGAACGGTACTATTTGTCCATAGAATGACAACGATACTGATTGACCAAACGGTATTCACTCTTCTCTTCCAACTTAACAGATCAGACCTTACTTGGCGTCAAGCCCTACACATTCAGATTGGAACGATAAAAGCTTCAAAGTTGATTCTGCTAATCTGGCCATGTAGTCATGTGGTAAATTGTTGTATAAGATGTACATTAACACCATCATAAAATATTAACTTCGAGGAAGCCATTAACGCGTTTGAGTAAATCTTTCAGTCATTGATCAGATCGTAGAACAATTAATACAAATTTTATTATTACTATTCAAACCATTCACACCTACTTGTTTTCCTGATAACTTCCGGGTCCGAAAGGCGGTATAGTCGCTAAACATTTTGCTTCTCGATTACTACCCCAACATTTGTATTGTTCTTACTCTTACTTTGTGTTACTTTGATTTGGTATAATTTTATACTTACCATTGCCAAACAGACCTAAATTGAATATATGATATTATTCCGTTATTTTAAGAACCCGAAGACGCCACCATCACTTAATGGCAACGAATGGCGGTTGTGTAGCCACAAGTCGCATGTTTTACTATGCATGTTCCCAATAGAAATGGCCATTTTTTAAACGATACCAGCATTCGTGGCATTGACATACATTGATTTATTAAGTCTATTCATGGTCACCATAAAGTGATCTAAAGATTTAGTAGATAAAGATATTGGTTGGTATGATAGTATGATTACATAGTATACGTATGGTATCAACTCATATCTTTGTGGATTGACTAATCTGTATCGCGCTTCACAATGTCAAGCTTTTTACGCATTCCGTCTTGGCATTGTGAAGATGGTTGCTATTTTATGTAATATTCAGATGAATCAACCCCTTTCTAAAGATTTCCTCTTGGACCTTTATCAGCGATGAAGGAAATGATTGGTTTGAGAAATATATGAGGATATGTTTTGGTTATTTCAGTGTCACATGGGAAACCTCAGTGAAATCTATATTAGGAGATGAATTTCGGCTGAGCGATGACCTTCGCACAGATATGGTGAATATTGAAGATTTGTTAGCACACAGAGTTGGTACTCCAGCTTATTTTAATGCATTACTGGTTGGTTTTCCAGAAGAGGTTACTCGACTCAATCTGATAAAGTTTGTATTGCTTTAAATATAATTATGAGGGGTTGTATTGATACTTGCTTAAATTATGTACCAAATGCCATTAATTTGGCTCAAAAATAAAGAACGTAAACTTTCCGTCATATGTTAAGGATTTCCTATGCGCATACTTCATCACTAAAAAATAGATGTTTTCACTGTTACACCATCACATGATTTGATGACCACCATTTGTTAAGCTTATCTTTATGAAACATAAACGAGCACTGCAATGTCATTTCTCAAGCAAAGCAGATGGGGTTACACAATAGTTGAATCAGCTTTCTGTAAAATTGTTTTAATATATACGCGTATCGAAATACCTTGATATGTACTTCAATCTACAATGACCTAAGTATCAAATATAAAAATGGTTGACAATTACTGGAACAAAACGATAACATTGATTTCATAACGGAGGTTGTCACCAAACTCGAGCAGAATTGATACCGTTGTCTATTAATTGACCTCTTCAGACAAGCAATTAACAACGTTTCTCAATAACATATATCGCACCTTATTCAGTATGGCCATCACGTTCTCCGCTAACATTCTGTGTAATCCAAGAGACAAGTTGATAGCACCATATTCATGTTTGTTAATCCCCATTGATCTGAATAATCGCACACTGCCACTAAATTGATGTTGTAATAAAAACAAGCCGAGAACTTGTATCTTCGTATTTTCCTATTGGTGTAAACAAAATATCACTTGCCAAAATGTGACAACGTGAATACAGAGAAAAAAAGGCTCAGTAACCAGCAGTGACAATATAAATTTGTACTAAAATAAGACTTCAAGATTTCATCTTGATATTATGTTTATAGCAGGAAGCTATAGATTTTAATGTAATGTACAATGCAATGCAATAAGGAATTATTTGGGGTAAAGCAAAACTATGCAAATCAAATGAAACGTAAGAACACTACTATTTTGACGTGTACAAAATTAACAGTATCATATATTATGGAAAGAATCTCACACAAAGGTATTATTTTGTTAAAATTGTAACTCTACATCAATTTCAGGAGGTTGCGATATATGCCTGCAGTAGCACCATTCAGAAGTAAATTTATGTACAGTAACTACATGTATACTTTAGCTGGTCACGTTGCTGAAATACTCAGTGGTAAATCCTGGGAAACGCTTGTCAATGAGTATATGTTGACACCACTGAGGATGTCGAGCTCTGGATTTATAACAGATCGATCTGATTTCAAAGACATTGCTTTACCCTGTGCTTTAAAGCATGGGAAATTGGTAAACCTTAACCCCATCCTTCTACAGTAAGTATAGTTTACTTTATATCAGTATGCAATCACCACAACGGTTGGTAACTGCGCGTGGCATCAGCCAAACTATTCAGTATTTCTGAATCAAGCATACTGACCTAGAAATTTGAATAGGAATTTTGTATCGATAATAGTTCGCTATTGAATTCAGCCATGCCATTGACAATTCATCACAAAGCAATTTCACCTGGGCATGATTATGGAAATGATGTCGGAAAACAGCAAGCTTCAAAGGCCAATGCGACTATCCACAATAGGGGTTCTAGTTTTGTTTTAAGGTGAAATATGGAATTCATTGGTGGGTAATTTCATATGAACTCTACATTTTTAAAAACATTTACATGTATTTATAGTTCAGTTTACCCATGTGGCCCAGCAGGTTCTCTCTACACTACCTCAGATGATATGGCCAAATGGTTACTCATGCTCCTCAACTCGGGTAAAGATATGTTTGGTAATCAAGTCTTTGAGAACAATATTCTGGAAGAAACTTTCAAACCCATGATGCCAGTACCGTTTCCTGGACAAGACCTCTTGAAAACCAAATACCCCATCTCAGATGTCCAGGTATCTTATGATTTAGGTTGGGTAACTTCTTATTACAGAGGTGAGTAAAACGAAATATGATTCACTATATATTATCATAATTTGATAATTACATCCACTTGTAAGACCTAATTCATAGTACCCAGTTTTAAAATTATCCAGTGAGCCATGCTACTGTAAAGGAACAACTTTTTATATATCATATTATACGTTTAAAATCAAAGCCAAATCACACGGATAGACATTAGCACCAAAAAAAGCATTTCACAATGCTAAATAACACAATGCTAAATGATCTTCAGCGACTTTTTCTTTTGACAGGGTATAAGAAGATTTGGCACTCTGGTGGAATAACTACCCATTCGTCACGACTCTGGTTCTACCCTGACAATAACGTTGGTATATTCGCTGCTGTTAATGGACCACAAACTCGCGAGAAGACGCACGCTATGCGAACCATTATGAGCTATGCCAGTGACATATTGTTAGGGGAAACACCCTGGCTGAATTATTCAACAATCTGTACTTTCCCTGCACCTTGGGCTGAACGTCACGCGATCAAAGAACCTGTCACTGTTAAGCGGGTAGCTGGTGATTTACGAACACGAGCACCACGAGAACTGGTCGGTCATTATTACCACTTAGGTTTCGGAGAAATACGGGTACATTTCGGGGATGGAGGTGCGCTTATTCTTCGCTATGGTCGATTCGGAAAAATGTTTCTTCATCAAGAAAAGGGATTAGAATTTTCTGGGAAATATTTTGGTCCTTTATGGTTTATCACTGATTCGGATGACAGTGTGCAATCAGAAAAGATTCGGTTTGTACGAAGAGGTATGAGAATATCAGGATTGTATTTTTACGTTGATCCACAGTATGACCCCTCGTTCTTTAGAAAAGGCAAGATGCCAAAGGTTTGGTCAGATCCCTTTTTGCGGACAGAAAACCAGAATTGTAACCAAACATCTAGTGCTGAAACTATAAATGCAGTTCTAACATGTGCTTTTGGATTTATTGGTTTCACGTTGTCGGTGACGCTGTGAGAGTTAAGACGCGAGCTAAATTAAAAACAAATTTCCATTTTGTAGAGTTAATTCAAGAAACTATCCATGCTTTTACTTCTGTACCTGAAATGTCCTTGCAAATATTAGATGTAGTTTTTTTAATATTAATCATTTTTAATATTTTCTTATATTGTTGTGTTTATATGACACTTATTTTTTGTGTTAAGACCAAAGTATAAGTGTGAAGCATCCATGAATTATTATTTTCTTTTCTAAAGCTAGACGTAGACGACCGCCATGATACATTGTTTTTTTGTCCATGAAACATCAAACCAGTTACTTATCACGTGGCAGAAAAAACGTCTTGTGCACATTTTAGTTAAAATTCATGTGACAATATGGCATTATACATGTTTCCTTGAAACGATGTCATTTGTGTATGACAATATTTTCATGGACAAAAAATCGTCACTAGAACTCTGCATTCGTAACATAAGCTGTTGATCATTGAACTTAAATAAATAAGACATAGATTTATTTTTTCATGGAAAATATTGTATTTGTTATTAATTTTGTTTTTTTAGGGGTGGGGGGGGGGGGGGGGGGTTAAAGTGATACAGTCGTCCTAATATTTACTTTACTATCCGATAAAGTTAAATTTCAGCAATCAATATCAAAAATAGAATCCGACGTTTGGTTCTCGTAAAATTTAACTGTAACGCATCGTTTCATTTGTGACAGACGTCCTGGAAGGTATTAACCATTTAACGTCGTTCATTCATTAACGATATGGTGATGTTATTGGTAATACATGCATGTAAGAATACTGATAACGTACTGAAAATGAAGATGGTTTCAAGAGGCGCGGTGTGTCGTTTTAGTAGAACCCAACTCATTCATTCTCGAAAGGGATATTCGACTAAAATAGTACACAAACATAAACGTTACTTTCACACTAAAAATATTATATTATTTCAATTTATGTAAAAATTTTGCAATCGATATCTTATATGTAATCGATAATTATGTGTAAAATTTAAGTTAACGAATATTGTATTCCTATTGTCTTTTTCATATAGAAGGTTGTTTTTGTCTTGTGAACCAATAAATATATACATTTAGCTCTATTGTCTTAAATCGTCTTAGAGTAAAGTTAATATACTTAAGTCTTTATATGTTTGTGTCATGAAACATAAAACATTTCCATTTAAGGGATTTAGTAGTTTTTTTTTATAAAAGTTTTAAGTTAATTTCATCTCCCTGAAAGACTTTTCAGAAGCAAATTTCGTTGTCCGATATGTCTGCAACGGCAATGAAAAGAAATAAGGCGTGGTAACTTGTCCAAATTATGTCGAAAGATTGAGGAATAAGAGTTTTGCAGTGTATGTTAGTATGATATGCATCAATTAGATTATATCTAAACATTAATGTTTTTTTGATGACGTTGATCCTATGAAGCTTTACATTCCCCCGAGGTGACTGTTTCAAGTTAGAATTTTTTCAGGACATTTTGTCTGGGGGATCCCTGTAGCTTCGGGTGTGTTGTTGTCATTATTCGACCAAACTACGTGGTTTATCTTCGAGCCATACATGTACTCTAAAAAATGATGTGCTTTTTCTAGGCGATTCCTGCTTACCTTTCAGGCGAACATTCTAAGAATTTCAAACCCCTCTAATATTCTTATTATTAAATTTGAATACGTGTTTGTTACCATAATGAAAGAAAATATAAATTTTAGTGCAGTACAGTACTGACAGTATATTTGGGCTAAATGTACTATAGAGTTATTTCCCTTGAAGTATTTAAATTGATTTATATCTACTAGTGTTATTTAATAAATGACAATAGAAACAATTTACAAGATTCAATCTGTTGAAATTACTTCTGGGCATCGGGTAAATGTCATCGAAATCTTGAATTTTTCCCACACAGTAACATATCAGATACTAGATGTACTTTATAATACCACCACCGACGGGGATACATATCGAATCTTTTATCTATATAGATAATTAAAATTGTGTCATCAAGAGTTTAAAAACCCACCATTGCCTGTTCCATAAACTCAGTACACCATTGGCCCTCTTTTGTACATAATGATTTAAGATCAGGAGCGTTGACAAAATGGATTTTTTATATAGTAAGTTTATTCATTCACTACTTTCAAACTAATTTCAGAATGTTTCTTATTGTTCATTTTCAGTCGATTTGCCATGCAATTTTTGTAATATCTGAATGGTATAAATAACACTTTGAATGTCTTTTACCTAGATGAAGACGTTTAATTACATTAAACTTCTTGAAAATTGCCTTTATAAACTCGGAAAATATTAAAGGGATTGTAAAGACGTTTTCTAAACGTTTTATGTGTTTTGTGGAATGAATATATACATTATGTTGATATATCACTTTCAATCTTTATGTTTTCAGTTGGAATTTTGATTATTCATCTGTCGTTGTATTCAAAATTAAGTGGACTTCATGTACAACTTCATGGTAAGATAACTTTAGTTTTAAAAATTGAACAAGACAACAACAAAAATATTGCGTATCGTCTCTCAGAGTTTTATCTCTGGTTTTAGAGAATCATTTCAGAATCAAGCTCAATACAACATCCATTTTGCATAAGACATTATCAGCATTCAAATTAAAGGAACAATTGGCTCATTATTCAACTAAATGAAAAATATGGAAAACTATACATTTGTACAGAGAGAAGCTTTAAATAATCTAATCTTTGAAGATTCTATTCATCCCATATCCTGTAATGCTTGAAAAAAAAATAATAAAAAGACTTGCTTGATTTTTTTCTATTTGAACGACATCCATACTTTCCCCACTGAACATATCATTATGTACATAATTGGTATAGTGCAGTATAATTTGGTTTGTTAATTTCAGCTATAAGCCGTTGTGTTGATGATGCTTGTGAAAGTGGTGTTGGTGTATATCCACATTGTACAGAATGTAATAAATTCATCTACTGTATATTTGGTTATGCTGTTGAAAGAGCTTGTCCGGAAAATTTAGTATTTGATATTACTTATGGAATATGCAATTTCCCTCAGAACTCAAAATGTTGGTTAGTACCAAATTATCCTTAATCTATAGAAAAAACCTTCAAAAAGCGTCATATATTTGTTCCAATCAGTATTCGAAATGCCCATATTTTTACGTCGTGGTTTGTTAAATTTTAAACATTTCCACGCTGGTCTGTCCACTCATTGTGATTTAATGAAATTTATTATAGTCATGGTACAGGATTTAGAAAGAAACCAAGGTAGTTTCAAGCAGATAGGACTATTTCTCTCTCGCATAGGAAGTTTCTGTATTAATATTTTAGCTCTCAGATTGACCCGTCCGCGGCATAAGATTAAACTTTCCCTTTTATTGCAGGAACAGCATAAGCTTAGCACCGGGAAGAATTGGAATCGAACGTACGTTTAACAAACCTTCAAAGAGTTTGTTCAAAAAAAGAGATAAAAAAGTTAACAATGACGACAAAAATCAGTTATTGAATAAAGACGACCAAGCGGTTGAAGTCAAGGATTTAAATAGCGAGTTCAAAGTTACCCTGAGATCAGGTGACCTACCAGAGGAAGTGACGTTGAAAACAGATGATCCACCAGAGGAAGTGACAATGAAAACAGATGATCCACCAGAGGAAGTGACAATGAAAACAGATGATCAACCAGAGGAAGTGACAATGAAAACAGATGATCCATCAGAGGAAGTGACAATGAAAACAGATGATAAACCAGAGGAAGTGACAATGAAAACAGATGATCCACCAGAGGAAGTGACGACAAAGATAGATGATCCACCAGAGGAAGTGGCGACGAAGACTGATGATTCTCCAGAGGAAGTGACGACGAAGACAGATGATCCACCAGAGGTAGTGACGATGAAGACAGATGATCCTCAAGAGGAAATGACATTAAAAACGGATGATCCCCTAGAGGACGTGACGTCAAAAACAGATGATTCACCGGAGGACGTGACGTCAAAAACAGATGATCCGCGAGAGGAAGTGACGACGAAGACAGATGATCCACGAGAGGAGGTGACGATGAAGACAGATGATCCTCCAGAGGAAGTGACATTGAAAACGGATGATCCACCAGAGGACGTGACGTCGAACAAAGAAGATCCACCAGAGGAAGTGACATTGAAAACGGATGATCCTCTAGAAGAAGTGACGGTGGAAACGGATGATCCTCTAGAGGAATGGAACAGAGAATATTCTATCAATCCAGATATCCCACAAAACGAAGATCCTTCAGAAGGTAACACTGCCTTTAAGACAAACAATCAAATCGATAAACAGCCACTAGAATCTTCCAATGGTGTTCTAAAAGTACCTTGTGTTAAAGACTGTAACGGAATGCCAGAGGGGAATTATCAATCTTGTGATATGTGTACTAAATATGTTTCATGCATGTGGGGAATGAAATTAGATAACACATGTTTTTCGGGCTTATACTGGGATGATATATCTAAAAAGTGTGTATCCCGTTCAACAACGTGTTAATAAATTGTTTTCATCATGTATCTTTATCTAAAAACAGATCAAGTTTCAGTGTATTGTTATGTCACTTCATCCGATCCGATGATTAATGTTATCTTTGGCTATTGTACAGATAGTTTATCTCCTGTTTGTTTTGTTCTGCATGATATACACGTTAAACCGGTTTAATCCGGTTAAATGCTGCAGGTCGGAGGGGCTAGACGTTTGGATCGGACAAAAACCGAGTCCTCGATTGCTACAAAATGTGCACGTTAAAGATCCCACAATCGAAAAAGAGTAGGCTAATGCCGCTGTCCCAGCAAAATTTCCACCCGCATTGCTCACTGCATGGCACTGCCCGTCTACATTAGCCCGATTAGGTGCATAAAAGTAGGACGTAAAACTCCCATTTATTTCATTTTTTTCTTATAATTTATAATTACGTCAATTAAATGTAATACTTTAACCAGTTAGGCTGCTCTTGAGAAGAAGGCAGGTTGTTTGTGTGACTGTCTATTATTATTATTTTAAACCTTTATCTGCTTATCATCTTGCTGTTGATGTCAAAGATAAATCAGAAATATAATTAACTACTGCGCTTTGTGATCATTGTTTCGAATTTGGAAAATATATTTTATGGCCTTCAAAATTTCATATTAATAAGAGTTCATGAATTATTCAATGCAAATAAATCAGTTTGCTACAGGGCGTTCAAGGGCAGAGAGGTTATAAGTTAACTGAATCACAAACCTTCATATCATCAATTATTGCCCGGGGGGTTGTTAATAAAATTCAGCTATAAACAGATACCCCGAGGTGTATAGGTGTATTGAATTGGGTATAAGGGAAATTAAATCGATACACAAAAAATCAATAAACAAAAGTCGGAAGTTTGTGAAGCCTTCAAGAGAAGATGGAGATGGTTTATTGATTATCCGATGATATCTGAAAAACAGATATTTTTTTGATGAAAAAAAAACACACCAACACTCACCGAAATTCATAATGATGCATAGAACAGATAGTTTCATTTAAAACAAATAACATGATACTTGTAGATTGCTCAAGCCTTGGACATTCATGACGAAAGCTAAACTGATATATAAGCACTGGAATCATTCATATTCTTATTGAGTCAAAAAGCCAAAAGATAGTACCACTGACACTTTTCTGAAGCCTTAACCAGGAAAAGTTTGTGGACATAATATATCATAGGTTTGACAACTCATTAAGCCCCTCTAGATATGTATTAATTGTCCCTCTGAACAATCAAGATTGGCTACGGGCCTGTGTGAAGAAGATACCGAGTCGTCCAAACTCGAGTGGGACACTGAAAATACAAAGTAGTGAACGGAGAATAAAATGAAGATTGCACCTGTTCGTGCAAAAGACATAACTTTGGTCGAAATACATGACCTGCGATAGTCACGAGGCCAGACAGATTCTCGAGGGAGTAGAAGATTGCCAAATGGTTTGATGGCAGAGTTGCCAAGTACAGATTGTTTATTTAGTTTCGTAAGCGAACTTTGACACAGCATTCAAAACAAGCTGTACTTATGTATATGTGTCAATATCTTAAGATTATCTCTTGTGAAATAGAATCTTCCGTTTATACTTTCACAGATATTATTTAAAGATATAAAGATGTACAGATATCTAAACCTTATCCTCTTAGGTATAATATAACATATAAGTTATAAGCAAGTATAAAATGGACATGGTCTGTGGACAAACTGAATGATTCATCTTTCATAACGTATTTATCTAAAAATAAACAAATAGGCGAGGAAACAAATGAAAATAACTCAGCCTTAAAAGCACGTGGTTAGAAATATGCTATCTTCCCGGCCCCTCTTATACGCCCCATATAAAAGGTGAATGAACGTATTTTAATCAGTTGTACTTGGACGCAGAGCTACATCAGCGTTATAAGGTTCGTACATTTATGATTTTGGTACATCATTTTTGACCGACGTTTTTAAAAAACACAGTAACATGTTGACCAATGTGAATTTCACATTCACATTTGCATTAGGTGCTCGAGAAGCGTGTAAGTCCTGTCTTGCCATTTCCACTAGATCATTGTAATGATGCTGATGGATGGTTCCAAATCGTGTCCATTAAGGACAATTTTACCACGAAAGCGACATAAAATCATTTCTTCCTTAAAACGATCACAAGTAGACAGTCTTTTGTACACTCATTCTCGGTTTATGGTACTTTCTAACGACCTGTGCATGGGGAACCTGATTAAAGGTACCTGCAGAAGCAACTAAAAGATATATGCAGTGGCCCCTTAGTTTACTTGGATATTGTGTGATGTGGTCATGAAATAACCATCGTACCAACTTGAGCTGTATGTTGTGTTCAGTACAATAATGTCGTATACTCAATTTTTACTCTATTTGTACGGCGAACTCAAAGATTTGTAAATTTTGAAGATAGTCACTGTAATTTGGCCGTTTTTCACATTTTGATGTTTTCTTCTGCCTTTCCGGATATTTTGAATGTTTCACTTTAATCTATTTAGCATCTCAGGAACAAATTGCTATAGCTTTGCAAGTATTTAGATTTAGAGAGATTGTCTGGGGTTCATTTCAAATTACTTTGGCATCATAGACAGATGGTGTTATGAATCGTTATACGGATCTAAAAAATTTTGGCATTGATGTCGCGTAATCACTAACATTTGGGCTTCATAAAGACATGATTGATTTATATCTTGAGCTGAATTTAAAACTTGTGTGAGTGTCTCATTAACACGGGTCGATTCGATCGCAGTCTCCAAACCGGGCAATTAGAAATTACCTTAGCATTAGCAGCATTAAGAGCAGACAATATCAAATTCACCTTCATATCGGTTCAATACAGTTCATTTCTTGAAATTTGAGTGTATACCACGTGTATGGGTATATATACCTTTGTGTAAAATCTTTCTTATTTTTTGTATTTCAGTCTATATGCTGTATATGAACAGTTCTAACATAAGCACACTATGTTTGCTCTACGACATGGCCAGACAATGAATGCCTTGATGCCAGGCTACAGGCTAGCTAACAATGGTAATATATTGATAAATATGTCAACATCCAACGACAAGGTGGTGTTCAATATTGGTGGCACCAAATTTGAAACATATAAATCTACACTACGAAGAATACCACAAAGTCCCTTATCAAATGATAGTTTTCTGAACAAATATTACCAATTAGATGACCGTGAATATTTCTTTGATCGCGATCCTGACGTGTTTAAATCTGTTCTTCAATACCTCAGAACCGGGGAGCTTCACCTCAGCTCATCACTATGTGGTTCTGCTGTTAAAACGGAGTTGGATTTTTGGGGAATATCAGAACTGAATATCGAAGACTGCTGTTGGTTGAATTATAATTCCTGGACTCAAACTCTTCAGTCACTAACAAAACTAGAAGTAGATCGAAAGAAGTCTATTGGACTGACCAAAAACCATCATAGCGAACCCCATCCTCATCATGGACAGGGCAAATGGGAAACACTAAAACATCATGGGTGGGAATTTTTGAGTAATCCGAATTGGTCGACAAGTTCAAAGGTAATATATCTAATTGAAAATAAATATAGTTGTTCATTCAATTCGTTTTGTTGTTCTTCCTCTTTGACAGATTTTGAAGATGAAGATTGGCTTAAATTTATGATGCTTTTCTTTTTTTTGTATTAAAGAAACAGCAATTGGTCGGCCATATTTACGACTAGAAGTTACTATACTTGTTAAATGAGTATGCAATTGCTTGTTCTAAATATGACAGATAAATGACAGTCTCGTGGGCTTCATATTTTGAAAAAAAATTGTCAGTTTATATCTTCAGATTGGCATATTATGTAGAAAATAATCTTCATTTATACGATTTTAAAAAGAAAATTATTAGGCGTAGGCATAGCTCTGTTTTTAATTATAATCAAAGTCAATTGAGATCGTTCACGCTTAGATGCATGTTTTTCATCTGCTACTCTGACTGTTTAACTGTTTGACATTAAAGATCATATGTAGACACTTGCTAGAAACATGATTGGTATATCGACAAACATTCATTTCGTTTTTAATTCGTTTCAGATATACGGAGCATTGTCGATTGTGTTTGTATTCCTGTCGATTATATCGTTTGTGTCACAGACACACGAGAATTTCCTGGATGAGTCAACGGAAAGGAGTAATACTACGGACACAGAACCAGATAGATACATATTTAACCATGTCCATCTGGATGTTCATCCAGTACTATTTACCATCGATTGTATCTGCTTCAGTTTCTTTGCGTTAGAAATGATACTGAGGTTTATCTGTTGCCCATGTAGACTCCAATTTTGTGTAACTCCTATGAATATTGTAGACTTTTTAGCTCTTCTCCCCGATGTTGTGGCATTTTTTGCGATTGGATTTGGTGGTTATCCCAGTCCTAACAGAGTTCTTAACTCATTTGTAGCAATCTGTCGAATAGTAAGGGTATTTAGGATTTTCCGTTTGATGCGATTTTTACCCGGACTCTGGCTTCTGTTTTACACTTTGAAAGCCAGTATTAATGAACTACTTCAGATGCTGGTGTTTGTGTTCATAGGAATGTTGGTGTTTGCATCCCTTATTTATTACGCCGAGGGCAGAGAAACATTTCCAGATATTCCACGAGCGTTCTGGTGGGCTATAATTACCATGACGACGGTCGGATATGGTGAGGTCGTTCCTGTTACAAATGTGGGATACCTGATCGGGTCGGCAGCGGCAATATGTGGACCGTTATTAATTGGTTTTACGGTCCCAGTGTTAGTAAATAATTTTATACTATATTATAGTCATTGTCAGTCTGCTTTAGAACGAGAGAGTCTTCACGAAGCTCGATATAAATTAAACAAAAAATCAAAAAAAATGATATCGAAAGAAAATACTTTTGAGTGTATATATCCGATTAAGACCGAGGTTGTCATTGATGTTCAGACATTGTCATAGTCCATCCTGACATCTTGACAAATGTCACATTATAGTATACTTCGGTTATCTGTGGGGTATGACTTTATAATTAATAATATTTAAGGTATATGGCAATATATTGGTAACTTGGATATCTTTTACACTAACAAAATGGTTAACCTTGTCAACGATTAGGTCAAGCCGAAAGACAAAATTAGTCTTAACACTTTTCCATAGAAAACGTTTCTATTGTAATGTAAATATATATATATATATATATATATATATCTATATCTATTGGGTCAACAATCATGTTATATGTTAAAAAACATAACAGGGGTTAATTGATGATATCTAAGTCAAGTTCAAAACTCTTTGACTTTGAATGTGCCATTATCATGTAAAATTTGATTCTAGATCACTCAAATGGTTTAATTACGGTTCATATATAAAATATCAAGAAATATATTAATGTAGATCGACAAACTAGCTTACATTTCATTTTAACAGACAAAAAACAATAATCATGTGCATGTATGCCGACGCCAATCCCGACCCTGGCATGACTAGAGAGTGTTGACAAAGGAAATCCAACCTGATGTCAGGGATGGAAGATAAATATTTTCATTTTGAAATTATCTAAATATTGTTGAAATTCAATTGAAAAGAAAAGTCGAAATCTTCGGTTTGGTGCACACCAAGCATAGTTGTCATGTTATCAGGATAACATCGTATACACGTTATTTTGTCGAATTTGAACGATCAAACGAAGCTTACAAAGAAATAAAATTTAAAATTTGATCTGATGGGTAAAATTTAATACATTTTTGTGATATCTTGTACTTAAATCTTTGTCCCACTTGGATTAAGTGATATGAAATGTAACTGCTGATTACATGTCAGTCCCTTGCACAGTTCAAGTTATGTTGTATTCTCCTTACAAAAAAGAGCAAGAGAATGGTGAAAAGCACAGGCACAACCTCAAGTCATTCATATCGATTAAAACTATTGCTATATTTTGAGTTCAGTTTAAGCTCCGCCTCTTTTGCTTGCTAGGTCAGGCGAGTTTTTTGTTATGTTATTAGCATGTGTCTCTCAAGTGTTTGCGATCTAAAAATCGAATGAGTTTCTAACAGGGGAAATAACTCGATTTTTCAAAGGTTTCATCCTTAAAGGGACAGTATGCAAAATTTTCATTATCAAAATACGTCGTAAATTATACCAGAGAATATTGCTACTTACATGTATGCATCTACTTGATCAAACAGAATTTTTTTAAAAAGGTTAATTAAAAAGGGAGTGTACTAATTGTTGAGTAAGCAGCTTAAACTAGTTTGGCGTTAGGCCTCATAATGACTTTTTTAGTTGAAACCTTTAAAATGATTAAAAGCAAACTGGAGCGTTCAACTTTTTAAACAGTTTTGGCGTTAATTTTCTAGTTAAGAATTATAGCTAAGAGGCACATTTCTCCATATTTTAGTGTAAAGTTTTCAAAATATTTAGCAAGAAACATTTTGGACCTACGAAAAAAATCATAATCCCCCTTTAAATATTACCAGATATCTTCACCAAAATCCTAGAGGACGAAGGGACTGTCAAATGTGCGTGGGTCAAGTTTAAGTTTCTTAATTACTCAATTTTGTTTGCACACCCTTTTCATGATCTGAATAATTAGCCGAACGACAGGATATCGGAATATATTGTTTTTTTGAAAAATAATCTTCACGGTGTGAAACATAATAGGAAACAATTGAAATTGCTAATCTGTTTTAATCCTTAATTTAATACATAACTAGACGAATAGTAAAGGCCCATTTTTAAATGAAGGTAATAGTTGATAATATTAAATCCAAAATTAGAACCACATTAATGCAGTCTTTTTATAGATTCACCCCACTCCTATTGAAAACTGTTAAAATGGTCTTTGTTGTGGTATAATAGTAAATATTCATGAGGCATGGTGTTTTATCAGAACACATCACTTCGGCGGTTTTTGGATATCAGAGTTGGTCGAGTCAGGTAAGTGGATTAATATATTTGTTCTGTGTGTATCTTTTGATAGTAAAAAAGCATATTCAAGCCACAAGTAAAACATTTACAAATTCAAAGATTATAGGTCATCCAAAGAATTTCCTTATATAATTCGATTGAGCCTGATTAAAGACGAACCGGGCATAAATGAAGCGACAAATGTGTGGACATTCACGAACTGTATCTATGGCTCATCTTTTGTTCTTTTCATCACCCATTGTAAATGACTATTTAATTCATCTCATATTTGACCTGATTCTCCTTGAAGCAGAAGAATATTTCTTATGTTTCAGTTCAGATACATATTCATGGATAATTAGGCAAGTGTGTTTTAAGTTTTTATTGGTTGTTTCCGAGAATGGGAATGAATTTGACACCATCCATCACTATCTAAAAATAAAACGTCACTTTAGCATTTCAGATATCGTTGGTACTTTGGTGGAAATAAAATGTCCGGTAACAAAACTCACCCCGATTCTCTCAATGCATTGTTGAAGAAGAACCACCCTAAAAGTAAAATTGCCTTTAATGTTTCTATTTCGACTGAAACACTGCTTTTTAACGTTGGTGGTGCCAAATTTGAAACATATCGTGATACGCTATTCCGGAACCCCGACAGTCCCTTGACGGACAATATGTTTTTGAAGAAACACTTCAGAAAGGAACATGGTGACTATTTTTTCGATAGAGATCCCAATGTATTTAAATCAGTTCTGCAATATCTCCGTACCGGGCAGCTCCATCTACCATCTTCAACTTGTGGATCAGCCATAAAAACCGAGTTGGAATTTTGGGGAGTCGAAGAATCTACTATCGAGGATTGTTGTTGGTTGAATTATAATTCATGGTCTCAAACTCTCGATAATCTAAAGAAGTTAGAAAAGGATCGTCAAGTTACTATGGGGTCTATAAGACACGAGAAGCAACTAATCAGGAAATCGAGACGTTACCTGAACAATGGTTGGCAATTCCTCAATAATCCTAATTGGAATCTGTGGTCAAAGGTAGGTCGCCATTTCCATACCGGTATATCAATAGTCCATTTACAATTAGAGGTGGTGTAAAAACCCAAATAGAGGATCCGGCTTGCATCAATCAAGACATAGCAAACCACCCACTTACATATCCATGTAAGCATGTAAAAAATCATTTCTATTCTATGCTAATATCGCCATTCGTTGCTTGTATGATATATCATAACAATTTTGGTCTATATTTTCAGATATACGGAGCTATCTCAGTTATATTTGTATTCCTGTCAATATTTTCTTACGTGGCCTTTACTCATGAATATTTCCAAGTTCAACCACTGGACGAATTGATTCCGAATACCACCGCTGATAACTCATCGCAATGGACATCTGAGAAAATGGTACCAGTTCATCCGTTACTCTTTACTATAGACTGTGTTTGTTTCATATTCTTTTTATTGGAGATAATCGTACGATTTGTCTGTTGTCCATATAAAGTACGTTTCTGCACACGGCCAATGAATATCATTGATTTCCTTGCTCTATTACCGGATGTAGTTGCTATATGCGCTTCCTGGGTGGGTGTTTTTCCTGTTGGCGATTCTGGATTAAAGACATTCATACTACTGGTGCGAGTTATGCGTGTATTAAGGATCTTCCGCTTGATGCGTTTCTTCCCCGGACTTTGGCTATTATTCTACACATTAAAAGCAAGTATAAACGAATTACTTCTTATGTTACTATTTGTGATTATAGGCATGTTGGTGTTTTCTTCACTTATCTATTACGCCGAAGAAAGAGAAAATTTCCCGAGTATCCCTCAAGCATTTTGGTGGGCCATTATAACAATGACTACGGTAGGGTATGGAGATGTTTCTCCTGTAACCAATCTCGGGTATCTTGTTGGATCAATGACTGCTATATCAGGACTTTTATTAATTGGTTTTACTGTTCCAGTTTTGGTTAATAATTTCATTCTATATTATAATCATACACAATGTGCCTTGGAAAGAGAGAAAAGGAATGAGCTGAGGTATCAGCAAAAGAAGCGTAAAGAAAGAATTGCTAAACTTATAGCAGATAAAGCAGGTACTGTGGTGAGTGCAGAGACTCTCAAGACTGAACAGAACGGACAGATACTCGTCTAAAACGCAATGGTGTCGTAATGATGTTCCACAACAATGCAAGGCTGAGCCGGTGGAACTCTCGTATCCAAAAAAAAAAAAAAAAACGGCTAAGGCGTATGTACAATCTTGATTACAATATTGATTTGCTCAAGGAAAGAATCGGAAACTAACAATTTTTTTTTAAATGGATAATGTGTTTGTACGTATCTCAAAGCGGCATAGTTCCGAACAAATACAGTGATGAAATAAACCAGTGAAAGAACAGTTAGTGTGTCTTCTCGGGAAAAGTACTTTAGAAACAACCTTCCTTACTCAAAGAACATAGCCCTTGGGCTGTATGTTTCTTCTATAACAATATTTAAGGTTTTGTTCCAGTAGAAACATGCAGCGTTAGAAAATGAAGATAATTTGTCGTATTCACAATAATTTAAATGCAACATCTAATGTATATTCTAAGAATTCTAATTGTTTTGTTTTACTTGTACAGTTATCAGCTGTCCATAATCTTCAAATTAAAGAGTTTCCCGTTTCCATGCAAGCAAACCTATTTGACATTGTCGTCGGTATTTTTATGGAGGTTATCATCGATGGTATCATAAATACCGATAATGTAAGTTACAATGGCCCGGAATTGCACTATTCTCAACTTCCAATGTTCATTTTATCTGGACACTTACGTATCACTTAATTCTGAAATGCTGAAATTGCGCTCTATCTGATGATTATGAAGATATCTCGAAGATTATATCTAAAACGCATGTTTTTTTTGTTTTGTTTTTTTTTATGTCGTTAAATGACCTATAAAATTGATTTGCTCAAGGAAAGAATCGGAAACTAACAATTTTTTTTTGAAATGGATAATGTGTTTGTACGTATCTCAAAGCGGCATAGTTCCGAACAAATACAGTGATGAAATAAACCAGTGAAAGAACAGTTAGTGTGATTGGCATAAGCAGAAATCAACATGAAATGTAATTATAAATAGTAAATAAATATGATAATGATATGTGCATAATAATGAGATATAGTCTTTATTTACATAATGCAGAGAGGTTCAGTTTGCGATGATCAAATAGTGCATTTTAAACAACATTTACCGCGTGGTGTTCTCATCTAGTTTATAAACGGTAATTTTCTATTTCCGAATATGATATTCTCAGAAGGTCTCCAAAATGTAAATATAATTCGAATTTACGCAAAAAGTCCACATATCAAAAAAAAAAAAGATATTTGGGCGCGAAAACTTTTTATGAATGTAATTGTGCCAATGCTGACCTCAAATTGTACACGCTCATGGACTAAAATCTGTGTTTCTTTCAATAAACAATTTCTTTATTCTCAAATTTCTATTTAAAATATTTGTTGATGAGATTTATTCAGGTGTAGATGTATATGTTGAATAGACACAGCCTATTTATTGACATCAACCCACTTGACTACTATTCACTGTACATCCGGGGCGACATTAATGAACATTCGCATGCTGAGAAGGTCTCAATGAAATATTAAAACATATTGATATTGAATCTATGTTTAGTTCTCATAATATGTACTTGACCATGAGCAATTTTAGTCTAGGCAAACAAAAGCAAAATCATAAAACAAGTCCCTTTCCGACCTAACAGTGATAATCATAAAACAAGTTCCTTTCCAATCTAACAGTGATAATCATAAAACAAGTCCCTTTCCAAGCTAACAGTGATGATCATAAAACAAGTTCCTTTCCAATCTAACAGTGATAATCATAAAACAAGTTCCTTTTCAATCTAACAGTGATAATATTAAAACAAGTTCCTTTCCGACCTAACAGTGATAATCATAAAACAAGTCCCTTTCCAAGCTAACAGTGATGATCATAAAACAATTCCTTTCCAATCTAACAGTGATAATCATAAAACAAGTTCCTTTCCAATCTAACAGTGATAATATTAAAACAAGTCCCTTTCCGACCTAACAGTGATAATAATAAAACAAGCCCCTTTCCGTCCTAACAGTGATAATCATAAAACAAGTCCCTTTCCGACCTAACAGTGATTATCATAAAACAAGTCCCTTTCCATCCTAATAGTGATGATCATAAAACAAGTCCCTTTCCAACTTAACAGTGATAATCATAAAACAAGTCCCTTTCCAATCTAACAGTGATAATCATAAAATAAGTTCCTTTCCAATCTAACAGTGATAATCATAAAACAAGTCCCTTTCCGACCTAACAGCGATAATCATAAAACAAGTTCCTTTCCAATCTAACAGTGATAATCATAAAACAAGTTCCTTTCCAATCTAACAGTGATAATCATAAAACAAGTCCCTTTCCAACCTAACAGTGATAATCATAAAACAAGTCCCTTTCCAACTTAACAATGATAATTTTCCTATAGATTGCCCTTCCCAACTAAGAATCTGAAAATATTTTCCAGTCTAACAAAGGAAACATGTTCATTCCAAATGGCTTCTGATATCATGATGTGGTTTCACCGAAGGTGTTCAGTAAAATGGATCTTTATGATGTTAAAACAGTTTCGTACTTAATAAACAACTTCAAAAATGGAAACTATTTTTGCATAAAATTTACAGTAAACTAAAATTCACCAAATAACCCTAGTTTATTTTTTAATGACATGCAGTGATGTATGTAACTTGTGTTTAAATGTCTCTAACGAGTTAGTTGACATTCTTTTAGATTTAAATTTGAGGACAGTTTGACATTAAAATATCTGTCCAAATTCAAGATAGATTTTTCGTTTTCAATTGGCCTGAGGTAGTGAATAATTTGCACGCTATTATGATCCTATAACCTACATATTTGTGTAAATATAATGGCACGAATGAGGTGTGAATTTTGATTTTACGTGTATGATTCACGGTTGAATGAGACGGAAGAAAGTCTTTGTCCCGTGTTGAAACCTATCATCAACATAAACTATGATAGTACAAAAGGAGACATATTTTTTTTAAGTGTTTTGGAAAAGTGAAAGAAGTAAAAATCTTCAAAATAAAGGTAAGATTTCATTCAATATGGAAAAAACCATTTTGTACAGATTTTAAAACCAGATTAATTAATCAGTATGCATATGAAATGAGGTGTTTAAATGTTGATGTCACACCTGAACAGCTTACACTGTAGAGGATCTCAAATCACATGTGAAGCTACGTACGGGGCGTGGTTAACATCCCCGCTATGTGTTTATTCTCACCCGGAAAAACGCATGCTTAATTCAATGAACATAGTCAATAAATACACATCCACAGCACTGTTGTACATGCCTTTATTGTAACTGATTTTTTTTATATTTTTATCCGATCCATTGAAATATATTATAGAAATTGGGTTGAAAATCCTAATGTAACGTACATGGGTGTTGAGCTGGACCCTATCCTTCGTATATAATGAAATATAAAAATCTATATTAGCACACCTTGTTTATTTCGACTAAATAAACATACCAAACTGTAGGATGGGAGAAAATGAATAGCATATTTAAAGGATTGTACTATTTTGTTAAGACTACGATTTACAGGTGATGATGCCTCAATAGTTCGAAATTTTATAATTCACCTTTGCAAAATACAATTTATACCTTATGAGTTATATTTTGGATACTAATATGAAGTATAAAGATTGACACAAAATCAACTCTAGCACTATTCCAGCAAATATGATTGAATGGAATGATCTGAGATTTTTTTAAATTTGCAGATTGTGGATGCATAAGAATCCAAGTGTGTACTTAATTTTGCTTAAATTGCATCTTAGTAAGAATCTAAAAATCTAAAAATTGCACTAATATGATTTATTATTTCAATCACAATGTAGAGCGGAGCAGCTTACATGCCAAAAAGCGACGTTTCCTGAGCTGTCTTCGCATCAGATAGGATATTACCTTTTGGTAGTAGAAATTCTGCCTGTGTTAAACACGATAGTGGCTCAACTACCACAGGGACTGGCTAAACCAAGTCTACGGACCCCACTTTCAAGGGGTCCCACCTCTAAAAAAATATACAGGAGAGCATATATGTGAAAAAAAAAACAATTCGATGGTTACATCTCTTTTTCTTAGTTTTCATAGTTGTCACATAAATGTCATCAACTTTAACAAACAAATAGGCCATAATTGTCATCTTATGTGACTGAAATAATTTGGGAAACTAACTTCGACCTTTCTTTAAAAATGAAATAGATGACAAAAACCCAATATGACACAAATCACGGTGTTGGTTTCCCATTGACTAAACACATTGTTAAGATTTTTCGAATTATTTGATTGTCATACAATTGGTGTATAACTCTCTGTAGAATTTCTGATATAAAGCGACGTTACCATTTGCAGATTATAATCAGAATGGCTTGATGGTGCTTTCAAGTTTTGAACAGTTTTTTCTACTATGCGTCAGTTAATTTTCTTGCTCTCATGCATTTAAATATTTTTTTTCCAGATGACATGGTTGCTTTCTTGAACATACATACTTGGTTAGTGAAAAAGATAACGTCGCTCACCTTTAAATCATCTTTGTTAGGATTGTGTTTCCTTTGTCAGTGTATAGTATAAACAATAACACTGCTTTTTAAAAGACATTCTTCATTCCTAGAATTATCCAACCGTGTATAACATTCCATTGTGTCAGCTAATATATGTATTGTACCTTGAAATTTATTATCCAAATTAGAATTCACTAAATATAAAGTAAATATCCTTTTTGTAAATGTCAGAGAACACAACAGAGTATTTTATGTGTGTCTAACCACTGTTTTAAACTGTTCAAATTAGTTCAATGCTATTGGTGAGATTTGAGTGTATTTCAACTTAGATTTCCAGAACAGAAAATGTCCGGAAAAAGACTGAAATCCCAGCTTGGGTCAATTCATGCCTTAATGCCTGGCGTCAGTATTAAGAAACATAGTGGCAAAGTTCTTATCAATGTAGCCACGTCCAATGAAATTTTGATCTTCAACATCGGTGGAACAACGTTTGAAACATACCGAGCTACCTTACATAGACTTCCCTATAGTCCTCTGGCTGACAAGACGTTCCTGCAAAGACACTACCGAGAAGAACAAAAGGATTACTTCTTTGATCGAGATCCAGAGATTTTTAGAGCAATTCTGCAGTACCTTCGAACCGGGGAGCTCCATCTACCGTCCTCAATTTGTGGATCAGCTATAAAAACCGAGTTGGAATTTTGGGGAGTCGAAGAATCTAACATTGAGGATTGTTGTTGGTTGAATTATAATTCGTGGTCTCAAACTCTCGATAATCTAAAGAAGTTGGAAGAAGATCGTCAAGTTACTATGGGGTCAATAAGACATGAGCGTCATCAATCAAAATCAAGGAGATATCTAAATCATGTTTGGGAATTCGTCAACAACCCAAACTGGAACATTGGGTCAAAGGTACATAATTATTCATTAAATCATACTTAAACAATATCGATCGAAATAATCATCCTCAAATTCTGTAGAGCTGTACTAGAAATTGGTACATGTTCTCTATTGTCTTTACAATTACCTATGAACATTGACATTGGAAATGCTCCTTGACTGCATGGATTTCATTTGATGTATAACTCGCTGTAGAATTTCTGATATAAAGCTGCGTTAGCATTTGCAGCTATAAATCAGAATGGCTTGATGGTGCTTTCAAATTTGTAAGAGTTCTATTTTTTTTCTACTTTCAGATCTATGGTGCCATATCGGTTATATTTGTATTCCTCTCAATATTTTCATATGTGGCCTTTACTCACGAATACTTCCAAATGCAAAACGTCGATGAAGCCAATGATGCGCTATATGAAACGAACACCTCCGTTGTATTACTGGATACAAATAAACTGACAAACACAACCGTGCCAGAACAATCAGTATCATCTCCACACGAGAAAATGTTACCAGTTCATCCGTTACTCTTTACTATAGACTGTGTTTGTTTCATATTCTTTTTATTGGAGATAATCGTACGATTTGTCTGTTGTCCATATAAAGTACGTTTCTTCACACGGCCAATGAATATCATTGATTTTCTTGCTCTATTACCGGATGTAGTTGCTATATGCGCTTCCTGGGTGGGTGTTTTTCCTGTTGGTGATTCTGGATTAAAGACATTCATACTATTGGTGCGAGTTATGCGTGTATTAAGGATCTTCCGCTTGATGCGTTTCTTCCCCGGACTTTGGCTATTATTCTACACATTAAAAGCAAGTATAAACGAATTACTTCTTATGTTACTATTTGTGATTATAGGCATGTTGGTGTTTTCTTCACTTATCTATTACGCCGAAGAAAGAGAAAATTTCCCGAGTATCCCTCAAGCATTTTGGTGGGCCATTATAACAATGACTACGGTAGGGTATGGAGATGTTTCTCCTGTAACCAATCTCGGGTATCTTGTTGGATCAATGACTGCTATATCAGGACTTTTATTAATTGGTTTTACTGTTCCAGTTTTGGTTAATAATTTCATTCTATATTATAATCATACACAATGTGCTTTGGAAAGAGAGAAAAGGAAAGAACTGAGGTATCAACAAAACAAAAGAAAGGAAAAACTGTCCAAATTGATACCCGACAGGACAAATGGCTACGAAGCTGTCAAAACCACCGATCCATCAAATGATACTTAGTTATCTTTCAGATGTTGATCACTATAGCACTTCGTTCAGAGGCCACTCTTATATAATTTATTGAGTTTGTGGTTTGAAGGTTATTGACGGATGTTAAACGGATTGTGTACGACCATATCCCGCTTCTGGCCTACATTCACAGAATTCATTTATTTTTGCAGTGAGCAATAACGGAAGAGTTCTTGTACAGTCGTTGATGACATGCCTTACATGTGTTTCCTTTGCATTAGTAAGAATATGCATTTTCATCATTTCCTTTTAACATAATCTATCCATGAAATGTATATTTTTTTTTTGTATA
This sequence comes from Lottia gigantea, assembly GCF_000327385.1. NCBI lineage: Eukaryota > Metazoa > Mollusca > Gastropoda > Lottiidae > Lottia > Lottia gigantea. The sequence continues at coordinate 690,380 of NW_008709781.1, read as the reverse complement.
TTATCTTGTTATATTTTTTTATATGTATGTATCTGCATTTATATTTTGAGAATTAAATTTTTTTAGATGATCTTATTGTACCACAAATGTTAAGCAGTGTATTGCTTTATCTTCCTTAGGACTTGGGCCAATGCGATATTGAATCATCAATTGGGTACTATTTAGGATCAATAGTATATATATTTTTGCGCATCCGGGTACAATTCAGAACACAAGCAGTCCATATTTTTTTTAATGTTTGTTGAGTTTATTATAATAACACAATAAGTCTGGCGCTTATTACCACTTGTCCTTTGTTTTTGTTTTGAAGCCGGATGTGCACATATATTTTTGCTCGACTATAAGATACTAACAGAGAGATGGGATCATTAAATAAATCAAGTACTAACGAACCGAACCACAATACGAAACCCGAAATCCATATCACTTGGCGAAACATTGGTGGCAGCTAATGAACTTTTCTCATTAGGAAGTATATCAATCATAAGTTAGTTAATATTTCATAATGATATCAAGTGTTTAGAAGGGTAAGCATACACCGCCTGGTGCCACAGCCGCTCAACATAAAGAACGAACACTAAAAATATAAACTGTGGAAGGGACGTAACTGATGAAAATTCATTTTCCAATTTCAATAGTCAAGGGAAGGAACTGATCATTATAATTGTTATGATAAAAAAAAAAATGTTGCAAACATCCGAATCCACAAGGAAGCTTAATTTAATGATGACATTAATAGATCAGAAGAGTAAGCATACCCTTCCTGGAACCATACCTGTCTTTACTGCTAAATAATACATATAAAATAGGGATTCAGAACAAAACCTAGTGTTACGTAAAATTATAGATTCATATGGTGGCAACTCAACATATTATAAAATGACGAAACCCGAAATAGCAGCATGATGGCGAAACATTAATGGTTATGTTGGTGAAAAGAATATTGGTGCAAAATATAATCAATTGCATAATTGTGTCAGTTATGAGAGTAGTGACATGTTTGACTGTCTGACTTTGATTTTGCAACCCACAATTCATGTGCTTTAGGGTTATGCTCTTACACGAATGACGTTTCTGTTTTGGAGATATGTATTACAATTAGACACCTCAAACATAACAAGAAGGATGGAGCATTGGGACTGTCAACTGAACACGTTATTCATTTGTATTCTGTTCAATTATCTCTTCTTATGTCTAGCATGCTGCATCATGGATATACATCTCCACATTTTATTTTATTGGAAAATATCTCTAAATGAATCGAACAACTATAGAGGAATAGCTTTAAGTAGTATTATTGGTAAAATATTTGATTGGATTATATTTAAACAAAATCACCATGTGTTACAATCCTCTAATTTACAATTTGGGTTTAAGGAAGGTCACTCTACAATACAATGTTCTTTTATTCTCAACGAAGTCATCAAATATCAAAATAATAAGAATTCCAACTTACAGGTAACAAATTTTAGTGTCGCGCACTTGACCGCTTGAACTTAATTAAGCTTTTTAATCTGCTAATAATGGGATGAATTTGTCCACTCACTCACTGCTCGATTTCTGATAAATATGTATACAAATCAGAAAAACAGAATAAGATGGTCAAAATGCACGTTTGTTCATTGTAATGGTGTTAAGCAAGGAGGAGTACTCTCCCCTATAATATTCAGTGTCTATTGTACGAGTTATTAACCAGACTTGGACAGAGTGGTATTGGGTGCTACATAGGGCATATGTATACAGGAGTTCTAGCCTATGCCGATGATGTGACATTGATGACACCTTCTCGACAAGCTCTAAAATTAATGTTAAATATAATATGTTCTAAATACGCTCAAGAATATGATGTACTTTTTAATGCAAACAAAAGTAAATTAGTATTCATGAATTATGACAGAAAATATTATTATAAAAACATTAAAGATGTATAGTTTGATGATAACCCAATTAGTCAAATAAGTCAAATCTGAATTGCACTTAGGTAACACATTAGAATATGACACAAACGATATTCAAATTAACAGACTATTAATAATTTTTCGACAAGGGTAAATATTACTCTAAAGCAATTTCAATTTGCCTATTCCTATGTATAAACTGTTCAAGGCTTACTGCATGCCTTTATATGGATGTCAACTACTTGATATTTCTCACAAAACTATTGAAAGATTTTATAGTACATGGAAAGAATCAATTAGAAGAGTGTGGAATATCTATCTCATCATTAACGCATAGTAGATATCTTCACCATATATGCTAATTAAATTGTCTTATCACATAGGTATATTATTTGTACATGTTAGGGTTTACTCCGAATGGCTCACAAAATACCACTAATGTTCTATATTATAAAATGATGCATTTCAAAAGTTTAAAAACAACTATATAAAACTGATAATTATTTGATTTAAAATGAAAAAAAAAATGATTAGAAAAAGTTCAATAACAATATTAATAAATTAATATTAGAGGGAATGTAAAGAGGCTTTCAAATTGTTTATGCGTATCGGGGACATTGATAGCTTCAATTTGCATCATTACAGTCTACGGTTTCTGCAAGTCTACTAAAACTGTTTTATTACGTCACCCCCTCAAAATTTTCTTGTGTAAGACCTTTGCGGGGGTGACGTCATTAAAGACTTAGTTCAAGTAGAATTGCAGAAACCACAGACGATTGAAAATGGGAATGGTGCATCATTGTCCTCCAAACACGATTATGAAAACCTCTTTGCAATCCCTTTAAAACAAAATAACAATAGCAAAATAACGACCAATTTTAACAACATTCACCTCTATTTGGGATCATAAAACTTCATATAAAACATTACCCTAGTTATGTCTAACGTAAGGCATGAAAAATATTATATTGGTAATGATCAACTGTAAATATATATATATCATGCCCAACATCAGATAAATAATCTGATTCATACTCATAATCAGATATATTATCTTGGTTATGCCCAACAGTGCCACTACAATACTTCAGATATATCATCTTGATCCTGCTAACATGAGGCATCAAACATATTTTCTGGGTCAAAATCAACTGTAAATATATCATTGTGGGGATGCCCTGCATCAGATAAATTATCGGAGTCATGCCCATAATCCGATATAATATTGTGATCATGCCCAGTTGCAGATAAATTTTCTTGTACATGGCCATCATTAGATGTGTTGTCCTGGTCACGCTCAACGTTAGGTATATTATATTGGTCTTGACGCGTCGTAATAATCACCGCTGTTGATTTGTATGGTTTCGCTGACGACCCTGAACTATGCTTGGATTCATCGAATGGCCTTCGCGATTCGTGCGATGACTCCGCTTTTGATGAACATGGATGACATAAATTATGTGCTTTTGCTGATCGTGATGTTCTTGCTTCATTTGCTGGTGCTGGTGTCTTGGATTTACTAAGTTCATATTTTGTCCTGGATTTTCTCGAGGTTGAATCATTTGATGATGCTGATATATTGATGAGACTTCCATCAGGTGAGTGGTAAATATGGGTTTTACTTGTTGGTTTAGAACAAATCTGTTTTAAATCGGTCTGTGAATTTCTCGGATTAATACCGCGATTATAATGCTCATCTCCCAATGATAATCTAGCGTTTAAGGAAACATTTGATTCTTGTGAAGATGTAAGGTGCAATTGGCCATCATCTTTGAACTCAGTATTCTCAATGCCTTCTTCCGGCATCCGCGATCCTGTAAAATATGATTCGATTAAATGACAGCAGCATTGCAAAAATCTGATCGAAATGCTCGTAAACAATCCATAGGATGCAAATCTTGACGGATATTGATGAAACTTGGTATGAGTGTTTGCTATCTAAATCAGTCAAGAATTGTCCCGTCTAGAGTGTTTACGAGCAATTGTGGACGGACCAACGGACCGACGGACAAAAAGGGTGTGGACAAAGCTGTCACTGAGCGTATACTACTGTAAGAAAACAGCGATCTATTTTCTTATTATCGTTTAATGAATCAATTTTAATAAATCAATTACCGATATTTGGAAACCAATTACCGACCCATTTGGCAATTATACGCTTACTAAATTACCACCAAAATTAAAAGGAACTGAGACTATCCCTATCGAAAAATTAGTATCTGAATTAGATGACTTTCATCCAGTCGCAAAACTTCAAAATCAAACCTTTTATGAAAAAATGCAAATCCCCATGTAACCGCTTTGATAAAAAGGGTGAAAGCTCTGGTAAGGTCCCCACCGATCGTATCCCAGAAATGATACCCATGGTACCCATGAAAGAGCCAAGCGCCCCGGATACCAATCAATTATATCCTGAATTATATCTGGAGGCCATACATTGCATTCCCTACTGACCCTCGCTCGCTACCAGAGAGCAGAGACCAAAATGTGACTCGCTTGTAAGTCTAAAACTTACCAATCATCCAACAATTGACACGTAACTAATCCAGTATTATTGAGTTGTATTCTAGCAGTTTAGTTACATATCCAAAACCAAAACAGAATATTGTACAAGACATGGTGGAATTCCAAACATAGCTTAAATCCAAAATATGGTGGATATATCCAGAACACAAAACACAGAATGGTATCCAAGAAATGGTGGACATATATCCGAAGCGAAAGCAATAGTTAACAGGAATGGTGGATATCCGATCCCGACCACGAACTGACCAAGCCATGGTGGACATATCCCGAATACCCCGACAGACATATTGTGACCAAATTTACAATTAGAACTAAGAACTGTGCAGGACGTTGACCTGGTCAACTATTGTCTATAGGACAATCACCTTTAGAAGAACTCTATTGTGTGCTATTTATACGCCCACGTGGAAATGTGAACGTATATTGCCGTCGCCCCGGTCGGTCCGTCCACATTTCTTGTATGCACGATAGAGGCTACAGTTTTAATCTGATCTTGATGAAACTTGGTATGCATGTATATATTGATGAGATCTCGGTCAAGTTCGAAATTGGTAATAATCGGTAGAATGGTTTCAGAGTTATTGCCTTGACTTAGTAGAAAGCGTTAAATTTGCCTTGTATGCACGATTAAGGCTACAATTTTGATCCCATCTTGATGAAACTTAGTATGTATGTATGTATATATTGATGAGATTTCGGTCAGGTTCGAAATTGGTAATAATTGGATGAATGATTTCAGGGTTATTGCCCTTGACTTAGTCAAATTTGGCTTGTAGGCAGGATATAAACTACAGTTTGTATTCGATCTTGATGAAACTTGGTATGTATGTTTATATTGATAAGGTCTCGGTCATGTTTCAATTTGGTCATAATCGGATGAATAGTTTTGGAGTTATTGCCTTTGACTTAGTAAAAACGCTTCAAATTTTGCTTGTAGTGATGATACAGGGTGCAGTTTTTATCTAATCTCAATGAAACTTGGTATGCATGTATATATTGATGAGATCTCTAGTTCAAAAATGGTAATAATTGGATGAATGGTTTTGGAGTTATGGCCCTTGAATTAATTCTGTGCGTCTAAGTTGGCTTGTAGGCCTGATAGAGACTACATTTTTTTATTCGATCTTGATGTAACTTGGTATGAGATCTCAGTAAAGCTTGAAATTAGTACAAATCGGTTTATTGGTTTCACATATTAAACCACTACAGACTTTGTTTTCATTTCTGACAGTTGGTAGTGGGCGTATGTTACCTTGCCTGGCAAGCTAACTCTTACGTTGCTCTTTTACGGACCCTTGTTTACAACAGAAACAACAATGTTAATTATCTACATACAATTTACTTTTATATTTGAGTCGAAGTGCTTTGATGACTGGACACTATTTGTTTAGGTGGAAGGTGAAGTCCTACACTACCTTGCCTGGCAAGTTATATTTCTGTACTGTTTAAATGTACAACATACATAGTTATACAAGAATGATATTTAATACTGTCAAAGCATGTTACCGAAATACATCTACGGATGACATTTGGACTAAATACACAAAGTAAAAGTTCCCACGTACCTGTGTCTGTGATATCCCTTTTAGAAAATGACACACGCAATTCTGCAATACCTATAACCACAAAAATAACTTGTATTTATAACATGGACATTGTCGGTAAATTTGGAAACTTAGTATGTTCAATAAAGATGGCCAACTCCAACACCAACGGGGTAAATATTGATATCTCAGTTTTCTATATAGTGGTCAACACAAAATAAAATGAAATTCATCTTCTAACATTTTGGAATTACAACATTCGCAAATTCGATCAACTTTTTGGATATTTAAGTATCGTCCAACTTCAACATTTAATTTCAGAGAACCTGATCTAAATTTACATAATATAATTCGAAACTTTTTATTTGTTATAATGTCTAAATAATTAGCTCGAGAAAACTTTCATAATATCTTGCATAGTACTTAAGTTTACTGGAATTGTTAACTTCGGAAAACCACACTTTTATAAATTGATCAATTATTCGATTCTTTAGGATTGCAAATCCGCCAGAGTAATCCTATCTTGATTAAATATGAACATCCTAGGTTATCTAAACATTCTTTGATATTGGATGCCCAGTTTTTGACACCTGTTTCAGCCTGTTTTTTTTAAGAAAATGTATAATTCAAAGCAAGAGCTTTTTGACCTTGTTCGGCAACGCATGAGCTTCGTGATATTTACCATTTTTATATAAAAGAACACCAAGTTATAAATATTCATTTTTGAAAAACTACGATTTTTGTTTTATCGGGGTTGATTTCGAAGTTCCATTTCTCACAGTAAGAATGGAATTTGTTGAGGAGAATTTGAAGCATGGTTTTCGATTTTGCAAATAGAACGGTATCATCTGCAAGTAATAAAATAAATAACAAATACGTGTTTACTTTAAAAAGATCAGTGGAAGAGCCCATATGCATATATTCTTCGATATCATACATAAATAGTAAAAACATGAGTGGGGATAGCGGTTCACCTTGTTTAACACCTAGATGACTGTCGAAAAAATTTGAGAATAAATTACCGTGCTTTACACATATTTTAACGTTAGAATATATTGATTTGATGATTTTAACTATTTTCGTATCAATACCTATTTCTTGTAATTTGCATAAAAGCAGGGGTCGATCAATATTATCAAAATATTTCTTAAGATCAATAAATGCACAAAATAGCCGTTCGTTTTGACTCAATACCGATGATATAATGCCATGTAAAACAAAAATTGCATCTGTAGTGCTCTTTCCTTTTCGGAAACCAAACTGAAATTCAGGAATTTTATTATTTGTCTCGGCCCATTTGTATAACCTAGAATTAATTATGTTTGAAAATATTTTGGAAAATACGCTACTAAGATTGATTCCTCTACAGTTATTGGGATTATCTAAATTACCTTTTTGGGGGATGGGTATGAGAATGCCTTCTAGCCAAGATTTCGGATATTGATTATTGTCGAATATATAGTTAAATAATTTAGAAATTATTGGTATCAACAATGTTCCACAATCTAAAAAGAATTCAGGTGGAATTCCGTCAATACCAGAACTTTTCCCCCGCTTTAATTTTAGAATTGCTTTTCGAATTTCATCCTCAGTTATATTACTATTTAAATAGTTAAAAACATATTGGTCACTATCTACTAGATAAGTTAGGTTTTCTTGTGCATTATTTGTTGGGGCTTTTCCTAAAATTCCCCTGAAATGATCAAATAATTTGTCTATTGTAAGGTTAGTTCTTGTCTTTTCATTGTTTTGATTTCGAAAGAAAAACCAGAATTGTTTTGGATTGCGCTTTGCTAACTTTCACACTTTTAAACCTAGACTTTTTGAATGTTTATATTTAGTGATTTTTTTTAGTTTTATTGTACTTATTCCTGGCTCTATGATACTTTCTCCTATTCTCATCTGATTTATTTCTGTTATAAACATTCCGAGATTTACTAAAAGCTTGCTTTTCTTGTTTACAGTTATTGTTAAACCAGATAGGTACCTTTTTTCTATCACATTTTGTAATCTTTTTTCCAAATATACGATATGACACTTTTTTAAAGTCGTGCGATAGACCTTGAATGGTTTACATTCAGATAATCAACATATGATTTCCAAACTGATAAATGAGCATGGACTTCTGAAAGAAATTCCTCTTTTAGGTCCAAATCCCATTTTAGATACTCTATTGTTTTAAAATTTTCAGTTGTCAATTTAACATTATTAACATTTGTTAATAATTCAATATCAAATAATAAAGGAGCGTGGTTCGAGAACTCAAGAAAATCTAGAACCTAAGTTCAGTCAAAAATCTATGTATGCATATGGTACAATTAGATAGTCAATTACACTGTGACCATTTGTAGAGCTGAATGTCCAGTCTCCAACAAACCTATCAGAGGCACATCTGCATCAGTAATTTGATTTACATAGATTTATAATCTTCCTACCATACGTATTGACAATTTTATCTTTTGAGACCCTTTGACTGACCTCATTTGCACATGTATAGTCTAAATCAGGCGCATAACTAGAATCACGAACATTATAAATAGTATCTCGCAGTGTTCCGGTTCTACCATTGAAGTCACCAGAACAGACAACATCACCTAAGTTTTGATATTTACAAACAAGATTTTCAATTATGTTAAAAAAGTTATCATCAATTATATTGTATGCTTTTGAACGTTCTGGGAGTATATGCACAAATATATTATACAATGATTTTTTAGATTGCAAAAATTGCTTATCAATTTTAGACACTAGTATTCCGTTATTATTAGTTTCCTCGGTTTGGAAATACTTCTGGAAATCAGGTTTAACGAAAAGGGCAAGGCCACCGCAGATAGATTGTTTTTTGTTGCTGCGAGTTCGATTCACAAATATACTAGGGTTAAAACCCTCAAGATTGGGATTTTCACCAGGCTTCAACCAAGTTTCCGATAGATATAACACACTACATTTACTGACATATTTAATAAAATCGGGATCAATTTGTTTTGTTTTCAAACCCTTTACGTTCCATAAAAGCTGAGAGCATAGGATTCGATTTCCATCATAATAAGAAAAGTTAATTACTTACTTTTATCTTTTTGTCTATTCTGTTTGAAAAAGTACACCAAAATCAAAATCACTACAACTACAACTATTACTACAACGACTACTATTCCTATTAAGGTTTGAGATAATGTAGAAATTCCTTTGGTAGAACCAGTTGATGGATTTGGTGTCGTTTTAACTGTGCTATTATCAGTAGTTGGGACTGGAGATGTACTCAAAACAGAGCCTGAAATAAAATGAACGTTGCCTGTATTGTTTGTAGAATATGTCTGTATAAAATAGTATCCATTCGAATAAGGTTAGACTTAATATCTGTCCGGGATGGTAAACATGGATTACTCAATATGGAATATCATTAAGACAATGGTATTTAAAAAAAGTACATACAAGTGATATACAACGAGAATTTAGTGGATACGGGAGGTCCAACACCATTTTCAGCAACACACGAATAATTCCTCTGATCTTCACAAATAACGTTTTCTACTGTATGTTGATTCCCAATACCAATACTCTTATCACCAACATCCCTAAACCACGATATAATGGCTGCTGGGTTGCTGCTAGCTTTACAATATATTGTAACGTTGGTTGTATCCTTATCGATCTCTTCATATGTTGTCCATGTGGTCATTTCTGGAGGAACTAAAATGGTAAAGTGGTCATTTCTGGAGGAACTAAAATGGTCAAGGACATTAAGTATTATTTACCAGTATAAATGCAGCTTTAATTATATTATGTTGCCTTAAAGAAAACACAATAAAAATAACCGAACTTGTAACATTAGAGTTAAAACACTTACAAATCACATCAATAATGACTTCTGCAGTTTCATGATTGGATGAGATCCTTGGGTTTGTTGCTCTACAAACATACATCCCGGCTTCGGTTCTGTTCACTTCTAACAGATTCAAATGGTCATACTCTGCCAATGCATAAGTAGATGTTTTTTTATGCCATGTATAATTACAGGTAGGATTGCATTCTGCAGAACATGTTAAACTGACATTGTTACCTTCAGGTACTGGTGGTAAACTTGTCGGAGAAAGTTTAACTTTTATCGGACCATCTGGAAATACAGTTTAAAGATTTGTCAAAGAAATATGATACCGAAGGAAAAAATTGCGTTCCAAAAGACACGTCGTGTCTTATATTAAAATAAATTACGTTCTTTAACTGCAGGGCTGATTTTCCGCATATAGAATGGTACAATATTTTGCTTTCTTCGTGGGAAATCGCAGGCAATGAATTTTCCACATCGGATAATCTAAAGAAATACTCACAATAAACATCTATATCTATTGGATTGCTTTTACGTCCCTGCTTAGTTATGTTGTTATACGCTTGGCAAAAATAACTTCCTAATTGAGATCTATTGCTGTTTTTCAGATGAAGAATGTTGTTGTTACTGACAACTGTGTTTGGTTGTTTATGCCAAGAATAAGAACAAATTGGATTGCAGTCAGCTTCACAAGAAACCGGACCTACAGATTCACCTTCAATAACACCATTGAAAGTACTTTGATTCAATGATACATCGCCAGGACCATCTGAAATATGAAAAATTGAAAAAGGTCATCAAAGGCTTTTGACCATGCCTAGTATCCAGATGTTATTTGCATTTAGTGCGATTACTACTAAATCGAAAGGTGTAAGACTTGCTTTGCATTTACTTAGCAGTACCCTTTATACCGGTTTTTAACATTTTTATTTTTCGGAAGGCAAGAAGAACAATTGTTGCCATGGGCGAATCTAGAAAATACCTGAGGAGGGGTGTCTCTCCGGGGCGTAACCCAAAAGGCCGAAACTCCTTGAGGCCAGGCGTCCCTCAAAAGGCAACGGACTTCAGATCGCCTGAGATGAATTGTGAACATTTAGGGGGCTTAATTTTCACTTCAAATTAAAGTTCGATGTGGGTGGCTCTATGGCCTTCCATCTAAATACGCTACTGCATGTTGATTGGAACAATCTATAGCTTTCTTCGATGGTGGTTTGATACAATACAGAAAACTAGACAGGGACTAGAGAAATACTCACAATAAACATCTATATCTATTAGATTGCTTTTACGTCCCTGTTTAGTTATGTTGTTATACGCTTGGCAGAAATAACTTCCTAATTGAGATCTATTGCTGTTTTTCAGATGAAGAATGTTGTTGTTACTGACAACTGTGTTTGGTTGTTTATGCCAAGAATAAGAACAAATTGGATTGCAGTCAGCTTCACAAGAAACCGGACCTACAGATTCACCTTCAATAACACCATTGAAAGTACTTTGATTCAATGATACATCGCCAGGACCATCTGAAATATGGACGTAAAATCAAAATCCCGAACAAGTCAAATCGAAATCGAAAATTAACATCGCCAAAGATATAAATAATATCTCTATTATATGCATTTGACAATTATGATTTGATTTTGAGTCCAAAAAAACTTCATAAGTTTGGTCGTTGTTTCTAAAGTGGTGCATTTTCCTCCAAAACGCTACGGACGCTCTAGCCTGCAAGACAAATTCAAAGTAGCTGGCTAAGTAAATTAAATTCACAATTAAATTGTCGAAAAAGAGTTACCCCCCCTTAATAATTACCGGACGAAGAGTAAATAATGAATAAATACTTACAATGCACTTGTACATTTATAGGTAAACTGTATGATTTAACATCAGTAACATTGTAAACAGCCTGACAGGTATAATGTCCAGATTGAGTTCTGTTAATATTACTCAACAATAAAACTCCATTGTGACTCGTTATTAAATTACTGGGCGATATAACATCTTTATACCAGGATAATGCACATGTTGGATTACAATTAACTGTACATTCTATTCTAACATTATCGCCCTCTAACACTGGTTCCAGTTTGTTTGGATTGAGGTTGACTGTGTTTAGTGGATCTGTAAATACAATTGATTTCGTTGTCAAGATTATATTAACTAACCAGCGAAGCCATCATCAAATTCATATTGCTACAACAAAGCTGGCTCTCAACAAGGAACGTTTAATCCAACTCAAGTCCTTACCGTAAGCTGAAAAATCGAAGTATGTCGCAAAATAAATTACATTTAACGTTTTAAACCATGTAACGCTATTTCTGATTGTCGGACCCTTCAATTGTAGAAAAAGAATTATCTCCCCTTAAAAACAAACAAACACCAGTAAGAAAATCACGAAGTGTTGAATAAAACATTAATGAATATATAATCATACTTACAATGAACATGTACATTTATAGGTAAACTGTATGATTTAACATCAGTAACATTGTAAACAGCCTGACAGATATAATGCCCAGATTGAGTTCTGTTAATATTACTCAACTCTAAAACTCCATTGTGACTCGATATTAAATTACTGGGCGATATAACATCTTTATACCAGGATAATGCACATGTTGGATTACAATTAACTGTACATTCTATTCTAACATTATCGCCCTCTAAAACTGGTTCCAGTTTGTTTGGATTGAGGTTGACTGTGTTTGGTGGATCTGTAAATACAATTGATTCCGTTGTTAAGATTATCTCAAACTAACTACGACTACGGTGAACGCTCTGAACAATGAAAATTTAGAGTATCAAAGTTAGAACTAAAGTCAGTAGTATTCATTTTTATGGTATTTGATTGTTCACAATGTGTAAAATTACCAAGTAGTGAAAAAGAAAAACTCATTATCTAAGTTAAGTCTGAATTTTCTCTTTGACAGAGCTTTCTTGGTACTTACACTGAACATCTATAATGATGTCCTTTTTCTTAGATTGCGATGAAATCTCGTGCGATACTTGACAAAAATAGCTTCCAGACTGACTTCGGTTGATATCGGTCAACTTCAGAAGCCCGTTAACTGTTGAAATCAAATTTGAGGGATTAATTTTGTCTCTGTACCATCGACTGGAGCATGGTGGATTACAAGCACTTGAACAGCTGACTGGTTCTAAGGTTCTCCCTTCAAGTATGACCGTGTGATCTGTTTGGTTGATATGGATTGGATCCGGGCCATCTAAAAAACAACAATATTATGATCGTTATGGAAGTTTCGTGAGAACAAGAGCAATAACTCTTGACATATATTACTTTAGTGTAAATGTGAAGGTAGCGTGTTACGAGGAGAAATCGAATGAGTTTCCAAAACATGGGTCAGATAGTTTTAAAAAAACGTGAAAAACGTGAGTACCAACATGTTTCAGGTTCTGTTTTAATATATATATTATTTAAACTAATGATGTTTAGACTTACAATACACATTCAAACCAAGCTTGTGAGACTTGCGGGATTTATTCAATTTGGTATGTGTTGCAACACAAAAATAACTACCAGCTGCTGTTCTTTTGAGATCATGAAGCGTTAAAACACCATCAGAAGATGAAATAACATTTTCTAGTGTGTCTTTATACCACACTAAGCTACATGCTGGACGACAGCGTGCAGCACAATTCACGGAATCGAGGCCTTCACCTTCATTAACAGATTTCAACGAGGATGTACTCAAGACTACGGCATGAAGATCTTCTGAAAGATAAAGTATCTTGTATTCAAAACACTAAAATCTCTCCTTAGGTCCACTACTATTGAGGTTATGTCAACAAAGACATATATTTATTTAACTGTTATTTTGTTTTGGGCCTACCATAAATGAGCAGTCATCAATGTAGCTACAACTTGAGTAAAATTTTGTTTATATTATATTATATTGAAAGTAACAGAGTGACAACATGTGTTTCTTAGCAGTACCATGATTCGCTTGCATCACTCATACATTATAGTTGTATTGGAGCTCAAATTCAATAAACTTTTGACCTTGGATATTTTTATTATGAATATCAATTGTAAATTTTTTTTTAAACATTCAATAGTGTAAATATTACCGTAAACTGCGAGGTTAACTGGATTGCTTTGTTCACTACTAAAACAAGTCCATATAGACTCGTCTGATACGTCAACCACTTGTATCTTCAAATACTTGACAAATCCACGTTCATCGCATCCACAGTTATACCCAGGGGATCCAACAAAGGAACACGTGTCTACTCTTACAGCACAGACGAGTTTACCTTTCTTTTTAAACTGTACGGTATCAAGTAATTCCCCACCATCTATTTCACAGTGGAAAGTGAAGCTCTGTCCAATTAAAGCATAATCACCGGATCCAGATAGGCTTAACATCTTAACATCTAAAATGAACAATTTAATCAATTATGAAGCAACCAGATGATGACATATTCGAACATAATAAAGCAATAGAATTCTGGCGATATTATGCATCATGCAAGTTGATTTTCTGAAAAGAATACTGGAATAACTCCCCTACATTATTGTGAAGATGGCAAGCCTAAACATACAGTATATTTTTTCATGTTAGCAGTGTCATTTAACGAGTACAGCAAGTAACAAATTCGATTTATTTTTGTCCGTGTTCCGTCCCGTACGAACATTTCATCCGTCCAAAAGACTGTGACTTTTTGTCAAAGCACCTCAGTAATTCAAGCTCATCTGCCCTTGATTTTTTAAAGCGGTTTGCACTAATCGCTATTCCGCCTCCTCTACACGATCAAACATTTGTTCAAAACATCGTCATACTGTGTTGTGGATAAATGTATGATCGTCTCAATTGCTTTCCCAACCATTTGAACATCGTCAAACATGAATTTCTAACTGCAGGTTTCATCTTCCCAAAATGTTGTCAATATTCAAATCAGTAATCAAACTTTAACAACTCAACAGCCATATAGACGTCATATGACTTGTCTTTCATGTGGCGGCCGGTACGGATAAAACCTAATTAAAAATCCTCGATCTGGTATGACGATGATTGTTTAGACGAGGCTTAATCGTAAAGCGAAACCAGGCGAAATCTAAAATCCCCTTAACTTTCCATAGTATTTTTAACGTTATAATTTGAATAGTTCTCATTGTTAGGATATTTAATATAATTATAATATATAAACACTGGGGCAATTTAAGATGTAAGATATCAAACTGTATGTCAGAGTGGCATAATTTTTTTTATTAATCGAGCTGTTCTGGAAAAAAGATATCTCTCATTGATATGAAAGAATTAACACAGACAGATTTTACAATATTAACAAAAATAAACCTGTGATCAAAAGAAGAGTGACTTTTAACCTAATTCATTAACTTTTGATGTCCTTTTTGAACAGTTCCTGTTCAAATTTAATTATTTGAGATAATCAAGAAAGGGATCTCATATTGTCATAATACCACCATAATATGGAATCACAGCAATGAAGTTGGAATACCGAGACAGAACCGTTAAATATGAAAAGCATGAGAACCGCCTTGAATCCCTCATAGGACGGTACACTGTGATTTGACCCCCAATCGTTAGTATTGGTAAAGTTTTTATCAATTGGGTAACCATTTATCACCGAAAATACCTATACAAATATAACAGAATACAGAATATTGTCAGAATGTGAGATATTGTCAGAATGTGAGAGTAGATTTTTAAGGATTATGTTTTTGAAGATAATGGATTACGTAGTTCGAAACTACGCTGAGTACAGTAGACAGGGTATATAATTTTATTTTCAAACTATGGGTAAGCTGTACGTCCGCTGCTCTATTAGTTAAACAAACAAAAAATAGAGCTCCATTTTAAATTTACCTTGACTAGATTTACGGACAAGCGTAAGAATTCCACTCTCTCAGAAAAGCCATATTTCAGATTTGTCTAATTTGTCTAAGAAATTGTTGATTTAATCAAACACACAAAATTTCATAAAATTGTGACCTCTATCGCGTTCACAGGCCTGCAAATTTTTAAGCGTTTTCACTAAGTCAAGGGCAAAAACTCAAAGTCCGTTAATCGAAAAATCGTCAAATTCAAACTTGACCAAGATCTCATTGTAATACACCAAATTTAATTAAAATCAGATGAAAATTGTGATCTCTGTAGAGATCACAAACAAATTTTGAGGCGTTTTTACTGAGTCAGGGGCGATTTTTTTTTAAATATCATCAAATTCGAACTTGACCAAGATCTCATCATTATAAATGATCACACCATATTGTGTTCACAAACAAATTGTGATGCGATTACCTAAGTCAAGGGTAATAACTCGAATTCCGTTCATCAAAAATTGTCAAATTCAAACTTAACAAAGATCTCATTGTAATAGATGATCACACCATTAAATCAGACTGTAGTATCTATAGTGTTGACAAACATATTTTGACGCACTTGACGTACAAACAACAAGTACTTCACTTTCAAAAAAATATACACAATATATTACAATGAAAAATAAAATAACATAATAATGCATGTACCCATTGAAAATATTAGTATATAGCAGTATTTTACTGCTATAACCGTAGACGCATCGAGACCTTGTGTTCGTTCGGCCGTTCGTGGCGCTTAGGCAATTACAAATATGAAAAGTGGCGCTTTGGCAATTTACGTCAATGTACTTACCTTTCACTAAAACAACACAGAAAACAATGAACACAGTCCAATACAATATATATACCATCTTTGTAATGATGAAAATTGAATGCCGAATTAATAAGGAAATATAAATGTTGGTGTTTTCCATCAAAGGCTATAAATAGTGTATTAAACAATAAATATGCATACCGATCAAGTATAGACATATGATTGATATATTTAGCAGTTTAGTTGTTGGGTAATACCAAGAGTCGTCGTTTGTGGATATTCCTGTGGTATTCCATACAAGGTAATTAGATATATTTTTCTTCAGAAAAGTAGGGTAGTGACGAGGAAGCTCTCAATATCCCTACATCTTCACAATGTCAAGTTACTGATAGATAAAAAAAAACGTAAAAAAATAAATTATTGGCATGTCATAATTAACATATAAATACCATAATATTTCATTCATTTGATGGACGCAAATGTCAATCACAAATTCTGATCTTTATGTACTGACTTGACCGATACGGGCATAAGGTCTCAAGTCAACAACGCCATGAATATACATGTATTTGAGGATCAAATGATCCCATCTTTCTCTACTAGAAAGTATTTATCCAAGTCCAAGGCATTTCAAAATAAACAAAACTTGAGCATTTAAACATACTTATATACAAATTACGTAATACGCTTGAGCTCCAGAATTTAAAGACCATCCCAGATTTAATTATTGAGATGGATAAACTGAGCTGTAACAATGGTAAAAGGTGTAACATGAATTTATATTGGTAAAGATATTATTTCCAATTGAGGAGAGGTGAAACTTGTATTCTAATAGCAACGCCTCGTGTTTAAATTTAATGTCGGGATAATGAATATAATAGACTACTATTTGATCTAGAGGGGGTGGTCAACTTTAATTCAGCTCGCTAATAGTTATGAAAGTATTGAAATGAATGGTCTGTTTTATATAATTAAGTTGTATTCTGGGAGAGATGCGGTAAATAGTCGATTAACTTCGTGTGTAGTTTTTTGTCTTTTCATGAAAGAGAGGGGGATTGCAAAATTATTGCAAATGTGATTGAAAGATTCCATTAATTTCATGTAACTATCAGTGTTTCAATTCACATAAAAAATAAAGTAATCGAGATAATGGTGAGGTCCAGTATATTTTATCGATAAAGTATGTGAGGAAAAATTATTAAAAAGGTATTTAGCAGTGTTTTGTCTATTGATAGTAATATTGCGACCTAAGTATAGTTCTTAAATTTAGATATTTTGGGAGATAATATCTTACGGATGGTTTGTTTTCATTGACCTAGTTTACAAACACTTGACAATATTTTTAATTTTTCCTTGAAGTATCAATATGGACTTCGACCTGTATTTCCGGACGAATACATATACATCTTAAATGGAAATTCCAATTCCTTCTGTGTCAAACCTATATCACTAGCAACATTGGTTTGATAAGTATATACATTGACTTTTGCGCAAATATAATTCTGTTTATTATTAAAAACATTTTCAATTTTTAGCTTGTAGATATTAAAAGACACGATTCTTGCCAAAGTTTGACAAAACTTGGTAATATTATTCAGTATCGCCCCAAAATCTTTCAAAGAAGTGTATGACTGAAGGTTGAATATTTCATACTGATGATCGTAAGTGTACTGCCAAATAATTTTATTTAAAACCAGTGTTGCAAGTGGGCGTATATTACCTTGTCTGACGAGCTATCTAATATTGTGGAACGCAGCCGAAGTGTTAAAGTGAAATTCGATAATGAGACCATTTTTGATATAATTATTCTTCTATTATCTAATTTGAATGAAAAAATCGCTAAACGTCTATTTATAAGAACGGAACTAAGGTAGTTGTAAGATTTGTACAATTGTATGCAGCTGAATATATTAATATTATTATAAATAAACAATGGGGTATATTACTGTATATCATTAGCAATAGAACAGACGAGTTTTGGCAGGTACAAAAATATGAATATTAAACTTTGGGCGTGGTGTTAACTAAAATAGGGCATAACCCATATTATATAAAACAAAATTCCCCATTGCCCAAAAATAAAATAACTATAACAGGGGTTAAAACACTAGAACTTTACGGAATAAGGTAAATCAAATATTTGATATCTTTGATATAGTGTTTAATTTAAAAAAAAACTTCACAATTAGGAATAGAGCCTTGTCAATGTAACAATATTGTGCAATATTAATTCGTTAATCACATTATTAGCTTTACAAAATATTATATCTTCAAATGTAATCAAACATTTATTAAACGCAATCTTTAAATGTCATTGTGTGATTTCTATCAGACGTAAACCTGGTTCCGCCACTGACTCTGGAAGCCACAATTATTGGCGAAAAATCGAAAACTATTAAATATGAATTATTGCCCTTGTTCATGGAAACACGGTCAATTTTTAGCTTGTAAACACTCAACAAGGCACAATTTTTGACGGATTCTGACGAACTTTGTTTTAGTGTTTGTAATCACCCAAAGGATGAACCTTATCGAAAATAAAAAAAATATTTTTCTATTATCTAATTTGAATGATAAAAAACGGAAAAAGCTCTTAACGATGGAATCTCATATATTTCTGAAAATTGACCTCAGTGACATTTCACCTGAATGTAATTGCTTAACGGCCATTTATAAGAACATTAACTAGTGGGGTAAAACAAGGCTGTGTATTATCCCCTACATTATTTTCTGTCTTTATCAATGATCTAGTTAACGATATCAATAACTTGAAGTGTGGTATACTGCTCGATGAATCCAGTGTTAGCTTATTATTGTGCGCTGATGATATAGCCCTACTAGCACCCGATGAAGCATCCCTGCAACGTATGTTAAACTGTGTTTCGGAATGGTGTGCAAAATGGAGGCTTCAAATTAATGTTTGAAAAACGAAAGTAGTGCATTTCCGCCCCACTTCTATAGACAAGTCTAATGTTACATTTACATGCGGTCATAATTGTATTGAGTATTTGCATGCATATAAATATTTGGGTCTATGGCTGCATGAATCCTTGGATCTGAACCATACTGCTAAAGAAATCGCAAAATCCGGAAGTCGAGCATTGTGTAGCATAATAAGTAAATTTAAATGTTTGGGTTGGATGTCGTATGATGTTAATAACCGTGTTAAACCCATATTGACATACGGATCCGCAATTTGGGGTAATCGAGAGTACCGATGTATAAATCAGTTCAAAATAAGGCCTGCAGATT
>NW_008709781.1:665602-668245 GCF_000327385.1 Lottia gigantea | reverse complement strand
ATGAGACCATTTTTGATATAATTATTCTTCTATTATCTAATTTGAATGAAAAAATCGCTAAACGTCTATTTATAAGAACGGAACTAAGGTAGTTGTAAGATTTGTACAATTGTATGCAGCTGAATATATTAATATTATTATAAATAAACAATGGGGTATATTACTGTATATCATTAGCAATAGAACAGACGAGTTTTGGCAGGTACAAAAATATGAATATTAAACTTTGGGCGTGGTGTTAACTAAAATAGGGCATAACCCATATTATATAAAACAAAATTCCCCATTGCCCAAAACTAAAATAACTATAACAGGGGTTAAAACACTAGAACTTTACGGAATAAGGTAAATTAAATATTTGATATCTTTGATATAGTGTTTAATTTAAAAAAAAACTTCACAATTAGGAATAGAGCCTTGTCAATGTAACAATATTGTGCAATATTAATTCGTTAATCACATTATTATCTTTACAAAATATTATATCTTCAAATGTAATCAAACATTTATTAAACGCAATCTTTAAATGTCATTGTGTGATTTCTATCAGACGTAAACCTGGTTCCGCCACTGACTCTGGAAGCCACAATTATTGGCGAAAAATCGAAAACTATTAAATATGAATTATTGCCCTTGTGCATGGAAACACGGTCAATTTTTAGCTTGTTAACACTCAACAAGGCACAATTTTTGACGGATTCTGACGAACTTTGTTTTAGTGTTTGTAATCACCCAAAGGATGAACCTTATCGAAAATAAAAAAAATATTTTTCTATTATCTAATTTGAATGATAAAAAACGGAAAAAGCTCTTAACGATGGAATCTCATATATTTCTGAAAATTGACCTCAGTGACATTTCACCTGAATGTAATTGCTTAACGGCCATTTATAAGAACATTAACTAGTGGGGTAAAACAAGGCTGTGTATTATCCCCTACATTATTTTCTGTCTTTATCAATGATCTAGTTAACGATATCAATAACTTGAAGTGTGGTATACTGCTCGATGAATCCAGTGTTAGCTTATTATTGTGCGCTGATGATATAGCCCTACTAGCACCCGATGAAGCATCCCTGCAACGTATGTTAAACTGTGTTTCGGAATGGTGTGCAAAATGGAAGCTTCAAATTAATGTTTGAAAAACGAAAGTAGTGCATTTCCGCCCCACTTCTATAGACAAGTCTAATGTTACATTTACATGCGGTAATAATTGTATTGAGTATTTGCATGCATATAAATATTTGGCTGCATGAATCCTTGGATCTGAACCATACTGCTAAAGAAATCGCAAAATCCGGAAGTTGAGCATTGTGTAGCATAATAAGTAAATTTAAATGTTTGGGTTGGATGTCGTGTGATGTTAATAACCGTGTTAAACCCATATTGACATACGGATCCGCAATTTGGGGTAATCGAGAGTACCGATGTATAAATCATGTTCAAAATAAGGCCTGCAGATTTTCCTTGGGTGTTGGCTCTAAAACCTCAAATTTATCGGTCCGTGGTGATATGGCTATCGTATTTAACTAAACAAAAAATACATATACATCTTAAATGGAAATCCCAATTCCTTCTGTGTCAAACCTATATCACTAGCAACATTGGTTTGGTAAGTATATACATTGACTTTTGCTCAAATATAATTCTGTTTATTATTAAAAACATTTTCAATTTTTAGCTTGTAGATATTAAAAGACACGATTCTTGCCAAAGTTTGACAAAACTTGGTAATATTATTCAGTATCGCCCCAAAATCTTTCAAAGAAGTGTATGACTGAAGGTTGAATATTTCATACTGATGATCGTAAGTGTACTGCCAAATAATTTTATTTAAAACCAGTGTTGCAAGTGGGCGTATATTACCTTGTCTGACGAGCTATCTAATATTGTGGAACGCAGCCGAAGTGTTAAAGTGAAATTCGATAATGAGACCATTTTTGATATAATTATTCTTCTATTATCTAATTTGAATGAAAAAATCGCTAAACGTCTATTTATAAGAACGGAACTAAGGTAGTTGTAAGATTTGTACAATTGTATGCAGCTGAATATATTAATATTATTATAAATAAACAATGGGGTATATTACTGTATATCATTAGCAATAGAACAGACGAGTTTTGGCAGGTACAAAAATATGAATATTAAACTTTGGGCGTGGTGTTAACTAAAATAGGGCATAACCCATATTATATAAAACAAAATTCCCCATTGCCCAAAACTAAAATAACTATAACAGGGGTTAAAACACTAGAACTTTACGGAATAAGGTAAATTAAATATTTGATATCTTTGATATAGTGTTTAATTTAAAAAAAACTTCACAATTAGGAATAGAGCCTTGTCAATGTAACAATATTGTGCAATATTAATTCGTTAATCACATTATTATCTTTACAAAATATTATATCTTCAAATGTAATCAAACATTTATTAAACGCAATCTTTAAATGTCATTGTGTGATTTCTATCAGACGTAAACCTGGTTCCGCCACTGACTCTGGAAGCCACAATTATTGGCGAAAAATCGAAAACTATTAAATATGAATTATTGCCCTTGTTCATGGAAACACGGTCAATTTTTAGCTTGTTAACACTCAACAAGGCACAATTTTTGACGGATTCTGACGAACTTTGTTT
>NW_008709781.1:655683-662022 GCF_000327385.1 Lottia gigantea | reverse complement strand
CTCCACTCCATAATCGTATTTGTAATTATTGTGCACATTCAACCTTAGAGGACGAAGTTCATTTTGTTGCTCAGTGGAGTTTTACTCTGACATTAGAGATTAGGGTGATTGAAGAGTAACAAGTTACTATTCAATATAAGGCACTGGCACAGGGTTAAAGTTATGTTTACAATAATTGTGATGCTAATATGCAATGAACTAAATCAAAGAAGATCATAACGGTTATCATATAAATCTTCTTGGACCTAATAAAGAAATTCATAATACTTATAATCTAAATTTACGGAAATAACATTAATGGGACAATTGTCTGTGGAAAATACAGAATCATAAAAACTCTGACTGCTTCAAATTTTCTGGAATAATGAAGAAAAGCGATTAATAGCTGCAGGTATAGAAAGTAAATTATTTTAGACTATTATATACTATAAAGTACAAAGACAGTGAAAATGAAAATATTTAATTCTGTTAGATCACTCTACATCATCGGTGGGGTCAAGTCGACCACGAACTATATCCTGTAGATTTTTATTTTTCGAATAAGCCATGACTAATTTTTTGTAAAAAATAGTGGGAAATTTATTTTGTTACTCTGTGTAGTATCTTTTGATAATTCGGGATGCTTGGCAAGAAATGTTATTGAATGGAGCAACAAACGGGATTATTTGAGAATCAAACTGTATATTTAGTCCACAGGGTGAAATAGTTTTTAGTTGATTCATCCAAAAGCTCTCCCTGTATAGTCTTGAACTTTTAGGGTTGGTGTCTTCTGCGATGACGTTTTCAATGGGCGCCACCTTCATATCTGCGAGGGAATGGTTGAGAGAGTTGAAATGGTTCCTAATAGGTTTATCCATATGATGGGAGATGTCGAAACGATGGCCTTTAATTCTTTCTCTCAAAGAGTTTTTAGTTTCGCCTACGTATTGTAAATGACATTTGTCGCATGAAATTAGGTAAATGATATTTGTGCTGGTACAAGAAAGCTCACCGTTAATAGGCAATTGTTTACCGTTATGCTTATTAGAGAAAGAATTGGTTGTTAAAATATGCTCGCAGGTTCTACATCTTGTAGATCTGCACTGCCATGATCCGAAAGATTGATTAGAGTTTACCGGAACGAGGATTGTGTTCCTATTCTCAATTTCTGAAAGAGTTTTGCTTTTAATGCTGCTGAGATATCGTTTTGAATATCCCCTTATTATCTCGCAATTTCTTAAAGACTAATTTACACGCATCATCAAAATCCTCTGTTCTGGCGCAAATTCTACGGAACCGTAAAACTTGCGATTTTATTATGCCTGAAAATGTATGCTTAGGATGAAAAGAGCTTTTCAATAAAAGTTGGTGGGTATCAGTGGGTTTGAAAAATACTTTAATATCAGCCTTCCTAGTTTCATTAAAATCCGGTTGTGTCGAGAAAGTCCATGCTGTGATCACTAATATTTGCTGTTAATTTGATTGATGGGTGATGGTTATTTAGAATTTCGAAGTATTGCCAGAATTCCTGAATAGTATGTTGCCAAATTAAAAATATGTCATCCAAAAAACGTCCGAAGAAAATTGGTTTGAAAGGAGAGATCAAATCAATTTCGCGTTCCCATTCAGCCATGAATATATTGGCATAGTTTGGGGCAAATCTCTTACCCATTGCTTTTCCTGAAGTCTGAAGATAAACCTTACCGTTAAAATAAAAATCATTCCGTTTTAAACAAATTTCGAGTAATTTAAGAATTTCAGAGTTCTCTCAAAGCATTTTTTTTACAGCGTTCAAACCGGCTTCTTGTCAATATTGGTATACATGCTACTAACGTCCATTGATATGAAGAAGGCATTTTCCGGGATTTCTAAACTCTTTATTTTTTCAACAAAATCGGATCTGTCTTTTATATATGATGGATGTTGGCACGCTAAAGGTAACAAAAAATGGTCAATGTATTCTGAGACTCGATAAGATTCGTTGGAGCAGTCTGAAATGATTGGTCGACCCTTAGGTATAATGTTTGGTAAAGACCATTCTGTTTCCGGGTTCTTATGGATCTTCGGGAGGGTATAAATATGCCGTAGAACTAGCCGAAAGATAGTCGTATTGTTTATCTGAAATAATTTTGTCATTTTAATTTTTTTAAAATGTCATTAATCACACTGCCGGTTTCTTTAAACATCGGAGCATCTAAATTTTGGCAATGTTCGCGTTTGTTTAATTGATTTTCAACTTCTTTAATGTAATCTTCGCGGTTTAAGATGACACACGAGCTTCCTTTATCGCTTTTCCGTATGATATTTTTATCGTTCTTTAGGTTGTTTAAAATGGTCCTTTCAGCGCGCGTCAAGTTGCTATTTTCTTTTACCAATGGTAAGAGAGAAGTTTCAAATCGCATGTTATCGCAAATTTCTAAAATATCGGTATGTATTAGGGCATCTGGTGTAGTCCACTCAGATTTTTCCACAAACTTCTTCCGGGTTCCTCTACCAAGGGTTTTTCAGTAAAAATAGGCCAGTTTTATTAATCGTTCGAATTTGCAAGTGGCATCTAAAATTTTGTCAATGGATGAAGGCACTGTCGTGGGTATAAATTTAAGGCCTTTGTCCAATAGACTTTCTTCCATTACAGATAATGATCTTGAGCTCAGATTCACTACTGTTTTATCCAGTTTCGGTCCACCCCCGCATCTAGTTTAAATGGGCCATCCAGTGAGACATACATTCTTGGCTGTCATCTCTGTCCAATGAATATTGTCGTTTTGAACTTTAATGAATCCGGAGTATTCTGGAATGGTAGTGGTATTGGTTGGTGGTTTAGCTGTGATAAGTTCATTGAATTTTGATAGTTTCTTGAAGGCTCCAGGACAGGCTCGTTGAGATGAAGAAACTGGTATCGGTGTGACATACAGGGAGGCTTTTGGAAACTTGTTTCGGACAATTGACAGCAGTTCCAACATTTGGATGTGGTTGAAATTACCATCTTCTTGTATATCATTTAGACCTACATGTACTATTACTTTATTTGGTACTTGACTGGCTTCTGCTTTAGTGATGATAGACTTCAAATGACAGATTCTTGCGCCTGGAAAGCTCTCTATTTGGGTTTCTGAGGTGCCTTCTGGGATACGGCCTTAATTTGACGATCCAATGATGAGAATAGGTTTGGTTGGTTTTGGTAGATTGAAATTGGATTTATCACTCTGTCGGGTATGAACGTGTGGTTTAGTAGAGGGTCTAGATGATGCTGGTTGTTGAAACGTCGTGTTGTGTTCCGTTATTTAATGTGATCTCTACACCTAAATGTCGCTTAAGGATTAAGAAAAGATCAAAGGTACATGTAGTTGTAAAATTTGTACATGAAACCCAATTCATTTCATTGTATGCAGCTGAAATTGTATGCAGCTGAATATATTAATATTATTATAAATAAACGATGGGCTATATTACTGTATGTATATCGTAAGCAATAGAACAGACGAACATTACACCTTGGGCGTTGGTGTTAATATCTTAAATAATATCTTATATTATATAAATAACTATAATAGGGGTTAAAACTCACGCCGTGTGCGTTTGTGATAAACATAGTTTTTTATTTCAAGAAACATTTTTATGACAATCAAACTTATTTTAAATATGGACAAATGTATTGGGAACCAATGTTTGGAGTCTGTCGTTTGCGTTATCAATTCTCAACCAATCAACATATATCTCATCATGTGAAATAACATATGTATGTATTTTGAGACAAAAGTCATGTGGCAAAGCAGCATACGCAATGTTTCTTTTGAACACTGTCCATAGTCTGCGGCTAATAAAAACTTAAATACGTAACACTGTTTTTGGAGACAAAATCCGTTATCTGCGCCAGGCTTAAAGATGGTGTTCAACCGTAATGTAACTAAACCGGTGTTTAGTTAGTGCTATTCGATCGAATAGCCTCGGTTGTCAAACATAACTGCATTTTTATCTTCCATTTTGTTTCAGTTGCAATCCGCTCCCAATTATGTATAGATTTCCACAAAATTTGAACTTTGGAATTGTTATCTGTATTCTTGTTAATCAAATACATGGTGAGTTTTCAAATTATCTAGATAAACGTACATTTCACTCCATCACATACTGTGTTCAGATCAAGCAGAAAACCTGTTGAGCAAAGAAAGAGCCCATTTCAGCCAATCTTAAATCCCTAATTCACAAGCGAGGATATCGAAAATAAACAAAATTGAAAGATACTTGACTAAAGAACCAAACGAATGTCCTGACAACAAGCAATAAATGCATTTAATTAAAATTGTGAGTTGATTTGCCATTCAACTCTAATAAAGGCGGGTCATTTTTAAAATTCTGTCTTCTCTCATTGATCTGCTTCAATGATTTTATCTGGTCATAATAGTCACTGTATGAAGGTCTATGCTAGTTTGGACACACTAAGTTGCAAATACATGTATGTCTTAATTTCATCCGATATGATTATATACATTGACTTGACAACTTCAATTTAATATGTGGTATTACATTAATGTTATTTACATGATCATGTCAATGAATATCTGTCTGCAATCATTTGCTCCAAAAGCATTTTCGCTCAATTAATCTATCCAATCTTTTACCAGTAGATCCAGTGCATCAAGAAACTCATTTATTGCCAGCAGAATTGTATGAAAGAAGATCAAAAATTATTACCGAAAGTTAATTCAAATTTAGTCATAATTAAGTTACAGTTATAGACACTTTTCAGCTTTTCAAAAGCACACTATTGATTCATGCTTTGAAACTTTCACACGGTTTATATGTCCAGACTTTCGTTCTACATTTTCAGGTAGCTTAAAGATTGTAGCCGATTGTGGGAAACCTGCTGATGTTGGAGATTCGGTTTTACTAACATGTTCCGTTTACGGAACACTGGCCTATGGTATAACGTGGAAGCGAGGTGATGTTCTCATAGCTACTTGCTTTCGGGACATGAAGTGCAAATCAGAGGACCCGGCTCTATACAGAGTTGGAGTTGATGTTCATCCCTCCAATATGCAACAGGTGACGCTTAGCAATACAACTTACAGTGATTTACTTTCAAGTTTTACTTGTTGCGATGGTCTAGATTGTAATGATAATTCTACCTGCCGGCTACGAGAAAGTAAGTTGGTATTACCGTCGCTGAAATGAAACGGTATGGGGTTTTACGCCATACCTTTATGCTCCTGAATTGTCTACTTAATATGATGGATAATTTTGACAGGAAAGCAACATTGGCCTACTGTTTTTGATGCAGTTACAAGGACTCTTGCACGCAGAATATGCAAAGGTCTACTGTCCTATCCGACTGATAAGACGCTTTTGCATCTATCATCAACTTTGAAATATATTACTGACAGGAGAAACCAGATTGTAAAACCTTGTCGACCATTAGATTAGCAAGCATGCCATCCCAGGTTTTGAGACTATTTTTAAACTATACTACTCTAACCATATTTTCTAAATCACGTGTTTGTAACTTGAACAGGTCACGTTTTTCAGTCAAGTCTAGTAATATTCCACTAGATTTTTAAGATCACATCACAAACTGAAAACAAGTTTGAAGTCTAAGTTCTAGTTATTCCTATAATAATAAGTAACATACGATTTAACATAATAAGACAATGGGGCGTAAACCTTTATTGTACAATTGTAGAGACATGGGCAACAACGGAAGCAGACTGTGGTAAAAGAGCTATTTTAGGCCAATCGACTGTATTACGATGTATGTTATCGAGTAAGATACACAATGGTATTCGATGGTATCGTAACCAGATACTCATAGTACAATGCGATACACAGAGAAACTGTAAATCATTAGATGATCGTTTTGAAGTTTTCAAGACACACGATGCCAAAAATCAACAAGTAATTATCAAAGAGGTCTCCACACAAGATTTACACAGTCAATTTACGTGTGTTGATAATTCACTAATTCCTCCGTCATTACCATTAGATTCAACTTGTAGACTCACGCAATGTAAGTAAACGCTTTAAAAATTCTCCAAGACATTTTGAACTTAGGATCCACAGCTTGTTTTTATTGTACACTCCATACCCTGCTTTATACTTGTTACAAAATTCTCCAAGGCGGGGTGTGGGGTCAGAAGCTCTTATGACGCCAACGGATCCAGATGATCAGAGGTGAATTTAGAGATTAAGCAGTCTAATTAAAATTAGACCAAACTTTCGTTCCGTTTTTTATTATATTAGCATTTATTTTAATAAAGCCATTAAATGAAGTGGCTATTAAAGATATACGCTTTTGTCAGACTTAAGAGGGTTTAATTTCCACTTTTACAGGACTGAAAAGGTGGGGGGGGGGGGGGGGGGGGGGNC
>NW_008709781.1:620257-655633 GCF_000327385.1 Lottia gigantea | reverse complement strand
TGTCAAGATAGTCCTGAACTTTCATTAGTTATCCAGGATAAATCAAAGTGCAATCTGAAGTTTGGTAAGTATAATACGATTAATTACAAAATTTATTTTCTTATTTGAATTATCAGTATTTATTTCCTTCGAATTTCTTTTAAATCAAATACTGTGTAATTTACATATTCATGTTAACGTTAAAAAAGTTTGGCATTATATTATTTGCATTGCTCGATAACCTTGAGGTTCATGGAAAATTGTGTACAGTGTACAGAACTGAAATAATGTTTTATGTTTCTCATTTCGGCTGTATAAACATGTTCTTTTCCGACTATTACATACTGAGATGTTCAGGTTAAAGATATTTAGAAATCGCAAATGAATAGGCCTCTGCTGCTGTCCTGACAAATTATTCCATATTTCACACTGCATAGCCAGTGGCTCAATTAGATAAGTGGTCCTCCCCTGACAATTGTTTTTTAAATTATGCTCTCATGCTTTCTCTTATGTTTTTCTTGGGAGGGGGGCCCGTCAGATCTTAGTTTCTACACTGACATCGCTTGATTACCTTTGTTAGTAAACATATTTTGCCTGTTATTTTAATGGACATATAGTTTCCAATATTATACCATACAACTTTGAGATTGAGTTACATGACTAGGTAAATAAAAATATTAATTCTAATTGTTTAAAGAATACTTCAGAGCTTAAAACTCTTAAATCTTCAAATATATTTATTATAGTAATAAGTGCAGCCGAGAAAACAGTCCTGTATCATATAATTGGAATGGTGCTGGTAGGAACTGTCATTCTTTTCCAATTATAAACGAAGAAAAAGAAACAACTCTAGCTTGGTCTTCAATAGTGGTATGGTTAAGTATAGAATATACCAATTCTCTATGTTAATACATCGATTAAAATGTACCAAAAGTTAGAAACAGATGTAACAATAATTTATTTTGTATTTTTGTGACAACACTAAGGAGAAATCTATGGTTTATAATGAATCATAGGTTATATATTACGATTTGATTACCGCCCCTGATGTATCCGAGTTTCATCAAACATTGATTCAATGCAGATCTTGAAATGAAACTTTTGTGGGTTGCTTCACTTGCCATTTACGAGGCAATTTATTTGTAAGAAAATTTATAATACTGATGCATTGAATAACTCGATACGACCGTATGTAAGATGTTCAGGGGTATATTGTTAAATTATTATTAGCCAAATTTCAACAAGTTTCTTAATCGATAAATTATTGTCCGTCCGTCTGCCCGTCAGTCATTGGCTCGAATTTCGAATTTGACGATTTTTCGATGACCTTTTTCGAGTTATTGCCGATGACTTAGTAAAAACCTTCAAAATTTGTTCCTTCAAAATTTGTTTGTGAACACAATGGAGACAATTAAATTCGGTGTTATCATTTATAATCAGGTTTGAATTTGAATACATTTTATGTTATATGTGGCTTGTGAACGCGATAGAAGTGACTGTTTATGTCAGAACATTATGAAATTTTGTGTTGGTTTAAATCAACAATATCTTTGACAAATTTTGTAAAGATCGAGTGAAAACTACAGAGCCAAGCGCATGTCATTTAGTTACATGTTGAGTTTTCATTTTGTAATTTGTCTTTTCTGCATTAATAATCGACACTGCCGATTTTATTTTCAAAAATATTTCTGGACAAAAAATCTGTGTTACAATGAAACAAACCACAACAGTAAGCTATGTCTAACAATTGAATACAAACAATTGAATTCTTGTGTTGCGACACTCTCTTTCGCAATAAGGTATATTTAATATCAAATTTGACTATAATGTAAATGTAATAATGTATTATTTATTAATTTATGTATGCATCGCTGTGTCAACATCCTATTCAATCTAATGACCCCCTTTGTCCCACTAAATTCCGAAATTAATAATGTGATTTTATGGGTGGATGTAGATCCTCTGGCGAATCTAATTGAAGCAACGAGATCTTCAATATTAGCCATCATTTGATTGTGCACTACTATCGATTCTACTACTATATTGTTGACTTGCGCGGTTGGAATCTGTTACTATGCAGTTGATCGCAGCATCTTCACGATGCCAAGCTATTACGAACTTTAAGACAAAGTAATAGCTTGACTAGCGGTAACTATGAGTTGGTCAATGATTCCCCTCTTTGAATCGCCAGTCGATGTGATCCCACCTTTGATAAAGTTGATATTATTTGTATGTACTTTAGTACATATATTTATTTGTTTATTTATATTCTTGTAATATTATATGTATTGCTTTATCTTTTTAAGGTCACAAAATCGTATAAATGGCTTTATTTAACATAACAATCAAATGGCTCTTGCACAAGTTGCTGGTATTTAAAAGGATATAGTTGTTAAAATACAACTTTAAAAAATAATTTCTCTATACCTACCTATAGGCACTGAAATTCTTATCAAACATAAATAAACTGTCATAATATATTGAACTACAGAATTTACGTTTGGCTTTAATCATAATCTGAAAATTAAATTATCAGTCTTCCAAAATGGCTTAATTCTTATGAATTTTACAGACAATAATGGCATTCCATTTAATGCTCAATTATGAGGAAATATAAAATAAATATTGAATATGAAAAATTTGTAAAATCCTACATTATCATTCATATTAGTATATATATTTTTAAAGTTTTTATATAACATTGGCCCGTATGCACCATATATAATCAAATTAAGAAGAATATACTTATTTTAAACCACCTTAAATAGATTTAGTTAAATGTATTTAAAGATAATTCTATTTTTTGTATGCACCAACTAACAATTAACTAAATATATTTATCTGTACTGTAATTGATATTCAATTTCCCATTCGAACCACACACTATACACAATCTATATATGACAAAAGAGTCAAAGATTGGTCACTAAGACATTTCCTATTTAATATTTTAATCACTGCTGTATGTAGTGTGGATGTCTTGTAGTCCGAAACTCTATATACTCTCATCTGGTGTCTTACAGCTTTTATGACAATTATCAACAAGAGTAAGATCAAACGATATCTTTAATTCTCTCTATTCTTCGAAGGAGCAAATGAACGTCATAATAAATTTGATATGGAATCCATGTCATTTTTCATTTTTTCAAACTATTAGTAATAGTCAACACCGATTGCTTATTCAATCTGAACCTTGCTTTAAATTCCTCCTCCGAAAACCATGTGAAGGGGTCCAGGCGATCCCTGACATGTCTACTGATGGGAATAACACGGTTGATTTCACCAAGTTCATCTAAATCGTCGAAATAATCGTCCATTTTGAAACATTGAAGAGCCACAAAAGAAATTTCTACTGATTTACCAATAGAATAAACTTTAAGTTTAGCATTAAATTAGCCAATTTTTAAATACATTTAAGGTAATTCTATGTGGTGCATACAAAATATAGAATTAAATTAAAAGTTAATTTTATTCGGGCAGAATATAATTAAATTAGGCTTAATTTCATTTGGTGCATACGGGCCAATTATCTTATTTTTTATAATCATTTTTTATAAATCAATACTGATATGTTTGCTAAATAAATATTTTTAACAGTTTTGTATACATGTATTTTCATTGTTATTGCTCCAGTCGGCATTTCTGCCTTCCGACATTGTTCTCTGTCCGATTGGTTCTGATTGACTAAACTATAACGTCAACATCCTTTGTGTTTTTTTCTCGGGGATCTTTATGTATGTAATATCCTGAAAATCTACAACCACGCATTGTGTTATTAAATTTTTTACCAAAGATTAAATGGTATCTTAAGCCAAACTGGATTGTTGGAATAGGCTAACCATTAAGGAGAGTCGTGCGACATCTGAAAACCTTGTCCATTTACCAAGCAGTTTACCAAAGTTATGAAATATGGAAGAATCTACTTAATGTGCTTGTGAAGTTTATTGGCTATATTGGAGTTTTCTTGAACAATAGGTGTAAAACAAAACGTTCTGTGAGAGATTTATTCAAGAGTTTCAATGAAACGATATTAGAATTAAACTATTAAATGCAATGTAAAATACCACGAGAACATGTACACATCGTACCATCAAATTTCATAACACTTTCTCTATCGTGTAGACAAGTTTCCTCTACAGCACACCCTGTAAGAACAAAAAAACATGGTTCACTGAATTACAACTAATGCAGAATAATAGGAGCTTCTCAACTTTATCCACCATCTAAGTATTTTTTTTTTACAAAAGAGTCTAATAATCCATGTCTACTTTAACATAATTCGCTTGATGTAGTTTAAAGGGACAGTTGCGCCATCTTGGGGGATTTATTTTAGTCTTGAATATAAGTAATTAGTCTTCAGAAGTACTAGAAATGTACGCATAATTCCTTTAAAAATACACGGAATTAGGAATTTTACTCACTATTTCTATAATGTCTTTTCTAGATAATTCTCGACGCAAATGGATTTGAAGGCACAAATTTCGACGGCGATCAAACACTATTACTGATTGGTTCAGCTATAAAGTTCCCGTTTCTGAGACTCAAGTATGATTGATAAAAAATGTCGCATCAGTCCCTTTAATAAAGCTCTTAGAAAAAGTAACTTGTTTTACCTGAAGTAATTTCCCATCCATTTTGTTCTTCGGAACACTTCCATGTTACACAGTTATTCTTTCTCAATTCTGTATTTCTTTCATAGCACCTTCCTTCATCGCTGCACTGTACTGAAAGACGATAACAATGCCATGGCTATCCGGATGAATAACATATTAAATCAAAAAGACATGAAAAAATGTCACAGATAATAATAGGATCATATAATGTCATTTTTGTTATGAAATTGAAATATTCTTCTTCACCTAAACGTCCAAAATCTACAAGCCACCACAGCATGAGGCAATGAATTTAGTTAAGATTTGAAAGTATAGAGGCATAGAATCAATTTTACCGTAAGTCTAGGGTCGTAACTAAAAGAAATACCTCTTAGTATGACCAAAAAATTGCAATAGTTCAACTTGGCCGAAATGAGTCATTGTTCATCAGTAGACTTACCTGGTTTCATAACTATACAGAATAACATAACAGAATACCTTTATTACACATCAAATCTATAAACTAAGTAATATTTGCTTAGAGGCGTGTTTCAATAATTACTTAGTTTAATGAATATGTCGCCTTAAGCAGGCCTCACGCTACACGATTTTCCCTACGATTGTGCACGTTACGACAAGCCGAGACATCGTAGAACAAACAAATTGAATCGTATCGCAGACTATCGTGCTATCCATCCCTCACACTACACGACTTAACTTAAGCAAGGTTGCCAACCAATGTGCGTCATCAACGATGACAAATATGGAATGAAACCTTGCCCCTTGCTTGTGGGGTTTTCGATTATCCGTTCACATAAGAAAAGACAACCCAAAAAATGGATTCGCAAGGAGACTGGACAGGAGAGTTAGGAATGTCTTATTCCAACTTGTGCACCTCTGCGTATACCAGGAATTGTTTGATAAATAATCCCACCCCTTCGTTGTTCAACAAGAAACAGAGAACAGACGCTAAAACTTTATGCCATTTTTAGTAACTGAACTTGATGGGGATGGTGTTTAGTTTCCTACAACTAGGATGCTTGCACCGCCGTGAAATATTCTTGAGTCAAGTATAAAACATGAAGCTAAGCAAAGATCTAATCGATCAATCAATCTATTATTCTTTCTAGGCCACACCTGTAGAAATCGCATAGTGTGAGGCCTGCTTTGTATAGAGATGCTATTCTCTAGTCATGGCATCATGGTAAGTCCAATGATAAATAATATGTTCGATTATTGACCAAATTCGAGAAATTTTATGTCGATTTTAAGAGGTAGTATCCTTTAAAACCCGGTACGAAAACGATGTGTTATACTTCTATTATTAAAAATATGAAAATTAATAACATACATGAACCACTGGCAAAATCGAGGTGAGGTGGATTTCCTTCTATACAGTAATATGTTCTACAAACACCTTTGCTTTTATCAATGAAGATCCCACCAATCGTAATTTCATTTCCATTTTTGTGGCAAACTGAAACAAGCGAGTTTTTGATCAAAAATTATAATGATATATTTTCAACAATTCACATGTCCACTTTTATATGCTAAAATCTTCACGGTGTTTTTTCCACATATTTCACTTATATACAATATCAAATGTCTGTTTGACCTGTTAGTAACATTTTTTCTTAAAATAATATAACGTCGGTGATCGTTTTGTTTTTGCCTTCCTATTTGTCGAGTTTGTTTTGTATGCTGTAGGTTTTAGGGATGTCTATGTCTAATTGGACAAGATATATTTAAACATGTAACAGTCTCGGTTTCAACCAACTTTAGTTTGGAGTTAATACCTACCTTGACGTTCAGGCAGAACGGAACCGTGAATGGTTGTAGTAGCACAAAATAGTATAAAAACTAAAGACTTCATTTTAACAGGTGCTGAAACACTATGAAATTTAGTTAATTTGGTAGAGACCTTCATGTGGTTGACAAAATACAAATCAACATGTACAAATAATACATACGAAAAGTATACGAAATAACCTTAATGAGAATATTTCTCAATAATGAAATAGGAGTACTGTGAATAGCAATGAAATGAGGATATTGAGGAAAGCAATAAAATGAGAATATTCTGAACAAAAATTAAATGGAAATATTGTGAATAATAATTAATGGGAATATTATGAGTCGTAATTTAATGAGAATAGTGTAAATAGCAAGGAAATGGAAATATTGTGAATAATAATTAATGGGAATATTATGAGTAGTAATTTAATGAGAAAAGTGTAAATAGCAAGGAAATGGAAATATTGTGAATAATAATTAATGGGAATATTATGAGTAGTAATTTAATGAGAATAGTGTAAATAGAAAGGAAATGGAAATATTGTGAATAGTATCTAATGGGAATATTGTGAGTAGCAATTTAATGAGAATATTGTAAATAGCAAGGAAATGGAAATATTGTGAATAGTATCTAATGTGAATATTGTGAGTAGTAATTTAATGAGAATAGTGTAAATAGCAAGGAAATGGAAATATTGTGAATAGTATCTAATGGGAATATTATGAGTAGTAATTTAATGAGAATAGTGTAAATAGCAAGGAAATGGAAATATTGTGAATAGTATCTAAT
The DNA here is from genome assembly GCF_000327385.1 of Lottia gigantea. Taxonomy (NCBI): domain Eukaryota; kingdom Metazoa; phylum Mollusca; class Gastropoda; family Lottiidae; genus Lottia; species Lottia gigantea. The sequence goes on along the minus strand of NW_008709781.1, from coordinate 648,478 downwards.
GGGAATATTGTGAGTAGTAATTTAATGAGAATAGTGTAAATAGCAAGGAAATGGATATATTGTGAATAGTATCTAATGGGAATTTTATGAGTAGTAATTTAATGAGAATAGTGTAAATAGCAAGGAAATGGATATATTGTGAATAATAATTAATGGGAATTTTATGAGTAGTAATTTAATGAGAATAGTGTAAATAGCAAGGAAATGGATATATTGTGAATAATAATTAATGGGAATTTTATGAGTAGTAATTTAATGAGAATAGTGTTAATAGCAAGGAAATGGAAATATTGTGAATAATATTAAGGGGAATATTACGAGTAGTAATTTTATGAGAATAGTGTAAATAATAATTAATGGGAATATTACGAGTCGTAATTAAATAGTGTAAATAGCAATAATATTAAGGGAAATATTACGAGTAGTAATTTTATGAGAATAGTGTAAATAATAATTAATGGGAATATTACGAGTCGTAATTAAATAGTGTAAATAGCAAGGAAATGGAAATATTGTGAATAATAATTAATGCTAATAGTGCAAAAAGCAAGGAAATGGAAATATTGTGAATAATATTAAGGGGAATATTACGAGTAGTAATTTTATGAGAATAGTGTAAATAGCAAGGAAATGGAAATATTGTGAAAAGCGTTAGAGTATTTTGTGAATAACAATGAAATTAAATTATTGTAATGGAAATACAGTGAATAGTAATAAATTGAGAATATTGTGAATGACTATAAAATAAGAAAACTGTAAACCTACGTATAACAATATATGGAGAATCGTGTAATTTTAAATATTTCTTACCGTTTCTCAATATATCAACCTACGAAGACGATATAGAATAAACTGGTGTGGACATCAAACTTTCCACAATCAATACGTCTTGATTGATGTATTATTTTAAAGCGAGTTTCTGAGACATTTCGATTTCGGCTCATTCACAGAACAATTCATATTCCGTCCTTGGTAACATTTGAATAGTGAAGGTTAGAACAGGTAAGTCGAAAATTGTACCCAGTTGCATGAAATTTCATCTTTATGACGATGTTGGTCAACTTCTTAACATTCTAGATGATTAGTGTGATATTCGATGCATATTAGGATAACTATATGCGATTTTTGTGTCACTAAGTCGTATTTTCGTCGGGATATTTGATCGGATGACGTTCCCGATTTATCCTCTAATGGTTATGAGATTTTTGTGAATTCAGACTGCTACTAACAGGCTTCGTTAGCTAGACAATCTCTTTAAAATTCAGCTTGTAAAGAAACGTGTAAAAAGTCAATGTTTAAACTATGAGTTGTTCAAATCAATTCGATTTGAATAGAGATGCTTAAATAACAATAAACTGTTAAAAATCTCTATTGATATTTTAACAGACGGTAATATTTTATTGAATGATCAGATTAATAAATAAGTAATAAATTCGCACTCTTTATACATATTTACATTTTAAAGAGCTAATCTCGCCTTTATTTCTGGTGCTGTACTTTGTTTAAGAGCTTTAAACTATTGGCGAAGAATTACTTACTTTTCACAGTCATATCTTTATCAGAGGTCGCAAAAACGTCAACAGCGATATCACGATAATTTTGTTTTAACAACGTTCGATCAAATCCAAATTCATCTACAGATCCCTAACTACACTTTGTTTGTTTTTCAGTACAAAGTTAGACAAAAATTCGGAATAAAAAATTGGGCAACTACAAAAACGTGGATCAAAAAAAGGATGAGTAATATCGCCATAGGTACTACATCATACCAAGTTATGTCAAAACACATACTCATCAGAAGATCACTAGTTCGCGGGAGAGCTCATCAATATACGTAAAAAAAAAATCATAATTCGAGAAATTCGATTAAAATTTTGTTAAATGCATAAAAACAATTCAATTGATACAAGATGATTTAAGCCTTCAACAAAACCTTTTCCAGGTTATAAAATTGTATTTATTATGTTAACCTTTGCTTGACCTCTGCTGACTCAAGTCCCAATGGAAAAGAAGATATTTAACCCCTATTGGTAAAATAACCGTTTTAAAATCTATTATTATACCAAAGTGAACACATCTATTTACCTCCCTTCCTAACCCATCAATTGATTTTATAAAACAACTTAATACTGAATTCTTTGCTTTTATTTGGAACTCAAAAATCGACAAAGTTAAACGCTCAGTCATAGGAGAATGGTGGTTTGAAAATGATAGAACGTGAATCTCTTAAACTCTTTGAAAATAATTTGGATACGCCGAGCATATATCACTGAGCAGTCATTGATAAATATATTTAATGCAAATTTTGGTACAGATAGTTTAAATAATTCAGCTAATTTTGGAGACACTTTTATCAATAAAATAAACATTGAGTGTAAAAATAGTTTTTGGAAAGATGTATTAAATTCATACCAAATATCAAATGTTTTAAAAATTCCCTTATGGTATAATAGTTCATTAAAAATTAATAGTAACCACATATTCTATCAATCATGACACAAAAATGGGGTGACTTTTCTGGGCGATTTGTTTAATAAACAATGTGAATTCTTGTCAAAACAAGAACTAGAAATAAAATATAACTTGAATACAATCATTTTAGAAATACCATGGTCTGATAAACTGTATAAAAAAATATCTCAGAACAAAAAATATCCAAAATACCATAAATACATCACCAACTACACGTCCTATATACCTAGAACAAATTTTAACTTCTTCAGGATGCAAAAATATATATAATCTTTTAACTAAATCAGAGGCCTGTCCAACTGCAATTTTTAAATGGAATAAAATTTTTGATAGTTATGATATTGACTGGAAATTTACTTTTGGTAATAACTTCAATTTAATTCCTGATTCAAATTTACAATGGTTTCAGTTCAGATTGTTACACAGGATTCTACCAACTAAATCGTATCTAAAAAAAATCTCGGAATTTAACTCTTGTATTTTTTGTAATACACATGTAGAAGATTATATACATCTTTTTTTTTCTTGTTCATATGTTTCCTCACTATGGAAAGATTTATCAAACCTTCTCAAGGAAAATAATACTGATTTTGAATTTACAACTACTATTATCTTATTTGTGATAAATAACCATCCACATCAAATTCCTCTAAATATCATGATTTTACTATGTAAATATTTCATCTAAACGATAATCCACCCTCTTTTAGAAACCTAATTACCTATTTACAAAAATATATCTTAATATTACAGACAGGGTCCAAACTAAGTCAAACTACACATGCAATATAATTTATGAATATGTGCAGATCCTTAAAGCCTTAATCGAGAAATAATATGAGCCTATTATATATTTACTTCTGTTTAATATCATTTGATTTTCAATTTATTATAATGAATTATTATAGTTTTATAAGTTATTATTTGATTTAAAATACATATATATGACTCTGTAAGACAATTAGCCAAGGCCCCATCCTTGGTATTGTCAATAATTAAAATGGGAAAATAAAATTGTTACAAAAAAAAAAAAAAAAAAAAAAGTCCGTGTGTTAATGTCGTCACATTATCCTGTCGCTGGAAAGGGCAGCAACGGTCAACAGAATAAAAAGTCAAGAAGGACTGTGATAGACCTTACTTTAGTGGTTACGTACTAAACTAATAGCTAATAAAACGTTCGAAACGAAACTAATAAAATACGAACGGAAGTTAGGTTTAATTTTAATTAGACTGTGTCTGATAACGCGGTCCAGTGGTGCATAGAATCGATGTCCAATAATATTGAAAGTCAACTCGTGTCTCACCTGAAAAAATCTACTAAGATAGCATTTGTTGTCGACTAATCCACTGATGTCGCTTCTCTCAGTCAGTTAGTCGTGTCGGTACGATATTTGGTTGTGGAGAGCAATAGAAGAAAAGAAGATTTGATGATTTGCAAGCCACTTGAAACAACCACAAAGGGCATTGATGTAATTAACCTCGTTTCTGTCTTTATGACTAGTAATAAAATAAATTAGGGAAAAGTTTATGGAAGTTGTACTGATGGTGCACCAGCTATGTTGGGAGTTAGATCCGGATTCCAGAAACTGCCTTCACTGTTCAATGTATGATACATCGTGAAACCCTGGCGGCGAAAACATTCCCTAATTAGTTAAGAGTAGTTTTGTGGTAAGTGATACCAATTTTGAATCATATCAAGTCCAGTGGTCTGAATACTCGTCTATTTCGACAGTTCTGTCAGAGAATGGAATATTAATCTTCTATTTTACATTGAGGTTCATTGTCTATCACGTGGAAATATGGTGCAACTTGTCATCGAACTAAGGAATGGGAGTTCATGCTGAATAACGAGAACTGGCTGTGTAAACTTTGTTACATAAGTAACATTTTTGAGAATCTTAATATTCTGAATAAATCGCTTCGGGTAAAGGGAGTCCGACATCATGACAAGCTGAAAGGTTTCATGCGGTCGCTAAACTTGATGGCGCGAAAATTTAGACCCGATCGGTATGCTCTGTTGCCAAGACTCGCAGAATATCTTGAAGATCACGGAAACGTACTTTTCCCTGATATGAAGGAAATCTGTGAAGAACATCTTCTGTCGTTGAAGGCTGAGTTCAGAAGATATTTTCTGGAACTAAATGCTCAACAATTCGCACTAGTGCGCAATCCGTTTGAAGTTCAAGTTGATGGTGGTGAAGATATTGTTGGCGCTGACGATCACGTTGAAAATGAACTGATACCATATTACAACCGATACCAATGTCAAAGCCATGTATAGTAGTTACACGCGGTTAAAATTCTGGTGCACCATGAGACATGACTATCCGGAACTGGCAAAGATTGCGTTGTGTAAAATACTTCCGTTCCCATCAACTTACATTTTTCTTATGGGGACATTGTTCCCTTGCTGATTCAATATGTGGACGCATAGAAGAATGTTTTGAAAACCGCTGATAAAATGAACGCAAATTAGATCAAACATTGTCAATCACAATTAACTTGTGCTGGAAATATTTGTTTTGAATATACTTTAAATACAATTGAATTAGCCGACTGTTTTAACCGAGGCCAGTAGAGCTTGCAGATGACCACCATTTAGAATGCATCTTATCTGGATGGCCGTCAGTTTTCAATTACTAGTACACTGTTTGTATGTACAGAAAAAAATTAAGGTTTTTACACCATCTTATTCTAAAGATATATTGGTATAGATAAAAGTTCGTTTGAAATAAAGTAGCAGGGGAGGGTGCGGCAAAACCAAACAAGATGTAACAACTTAAATCAGTCGTTAAATCCAGTGCAATTCTTTTCCTAGTAGAAATCATCAGAAAACAATCCGATCTGTTGTGAAAAGAGCAACATTCGGATGTGGTGTGACATCTAGAATTATCTTAAATCAAAATAAAACTTGAACTTGGATTTTGATTAGGAGTGACTTCCGTTTTTACATTTTTTTTTATACAATATCAATATGTATTTCTTACATATGTGCGGTCATTGAATATCTGTAAATAACACATAATTGTACGATTTACTTGTTCGGCTATAATGGAAATAACGCTTTTATGCTGATTAACATTTAATACATTCAATAGATTATTAAACAATACATAATGGGATAGATAAGAGATTAACATGTATAACTAATCATTAAAAACCAAAAGTACCTTCATAATGGATTAATCAACTGTTTAATAGTAACAATATATCAATCTTTTATTGTCGGTCAAACCAACCTTATTATAAATTACTGAGGGCGAATAAATCCCTTAAGAGTACTAAAAAGCGTAAACAAACTTTCAAGTAACAAAGTGCTCGATGTGTAAATTAAATTGCGCGACTCGATATATCAATTAAATTCAATGTTTAAAGTTGCGACCTTTGTAGTGTTTTCATAAATTTTGGATACATTTGAATTTTCTTAAAGACTGATGTCATGTGGTTTAAACCGATGAAAACGTCGTATTTGGTCGAATGAAATGCTCATCCGACAGAAGGAAAATAACTCTTTGCCTTCGTCAACATAAAAAAATTTCTTTAAACTCATGAAGGGTACAATTCATTTTCAATACAGTGAACCAACATAGCAACAAAATATGAAACCTCAATAAAGTCCGCCCATCAACTTTTCAATATAATTAACGATTGATAAGCGACCACCTTCATGATGCGACCAGCGACCATGTATTTACACCCCGTGAAATCAAAATGAGTCAGTTCAGCGACCATAACAGTTCTCATTATCTCCGTTTTATAAAAATAACATACAGGTGAAATTAAAAAAAAAAAACTCATCAACTGTACCATTCACCGTAGTAACAATACTTAACAAGTTGAATTATATTTAAAGGGGCAGTAAGCAAAATTCTTATTATTCAAAACGTCGTAAATTATACATGACAATAAATAAAAATAGGAGGCATATTTCTCTACAATTAGGCGTTCGTTTTGCTTAATTCCGTACGGTAGTTTTCTTACATCTTCCAAAAAGCATAACCAGCTTAAAAGTTTTCGTAAATTTTTAAATAGTTTTTGCGTTGGTAGTTTAACGGCCGATTTTTTTTTTTAGTTAAATGTTCATATACGTTAAGGATACTTATTTCTAGAGTTTTATGTATAGTTCTTACAAATTTGAGCGAAGAAAGAAACCGGAATGTCCCTTTAATGTATTTCAGTGGAGATCTATCAAACAGATTAAACCGCTTAATAATATATATTTATTTATATGTCTTTCGGGACCAAAGTCTCACTGCTGTTGTTAAACCAACGAAGCTTCATTTTTATTTGATAGTTCTCAATAGTGGTTACTCATAAATTAAACACATATCAGCTGTGTGGCTTATGTGCTGATTTCAGATTATAATGTCGAAGAATCATTAATAAGCCTCTTTCTATTTCGGCGGTCATGCAGAAATAATTATAATTTGGCCATTATGAATCGTGAAGTTTGAAACATAAACCTAGGTAATAAACTTAATAGTAATCAAATATACAAATTCCTATATAGTTGTTGATAGTAAAAGATGCTAAGTCTGGTGTGCTTCGAATCGGTCATATATTTTAGATATTGCAATTAAGATTTTCAGACGTTACAATTAATAGTAGTTATAAAGAAAGTTGAGTGGTCATCTAAAGACGTCACATTGACCCCTGTCTTAACAGTTGACTGGATTTATTGTTCAATTATAGTATATTGCGACACAAAGAAAATTGTACGGGTATAGGCCGACCTTTCGTATCAGAAGGACGCTCTTCCTTCATATGGGAATGATAGCCGAACTATTTCTATGTATGAATGTTGTTGCAAAAGACAAGTGTTTATAAAAAGAATAGTATGTGTTTAGTGTAATTAGATTCTGAAATAATCAACATATTTAGTGAATACGGAAAGTGGTTGATTGTCTAAGCTGAACAGGTTGTAGAAAAGTTCAACTCGCATATTAGATATAATATTTGATCTTGCTGTAGACATTTATCAAAATTTGAATCAAAGACCATGTGGAAACAGGGATATATCTCTTTATGTTTGCTGTTAGTTATTTGCTCGAATGGTGAGTTCTTTAATTTTATATCAATACTTTTGTCCCTAGGTCATCACTTGAATCAAATAGTACTTATTGGCCTCACATTTTCAATGGAACGAATTTTATGTTTTTTTCAAGATGAATTAGAATATCAGTTTCAACATGTTAATGGTGGTCTTTGAATGACTCTGCGTTGATAGAAATAGAACTTTTCAACCGAAAATGTTTCCAAATTTTGATTGAAGTAAAAAATAAAAACCAAAGTGATAATAGATGTCCATAATTAAATTTTTGTTTAACGCAACGTTATTCTAAAGCAGGCTATCTGTGATATTCTGAAACCTATATTCCAAAGAAATAGTCAATGAAATTATAAGGCAAAGTATACTAGTGTGTTCTTGAATGCAACATCATTTAATCTGAGCACCTCGCAAATCAGGGAAAAGTTTAACGGGGGTTATTTCCCTTTTTTGTGAGAAACTAAGTCGACTTCGTCCTATTCACGATTATGTAATATGAGGCACATGTATATAGCGGATTGAAACGAAACTTGGTGGCAAGGTTCACCATTCATCGGAAAAGTCCAAGCAACTTAAACAAATTATGACCCCTGTTCTTCTAATCGCAGTAAGATTTCTGCTCAGATCTTGTTTAAATCTCGCTAAGCTTGGTGGAATGGTTAAATCTCTTCCAAAGACCATAGAATTTTAGGTCCACTTACGTCCTTAATGAATGTTGCTAGCAATGTCAACCCTCCTAACTGTAAGACGAAGTTAATTTATTCGGTACCCCTTTCAGAGAGTCCACATTGCTAGTAGTAGTAATGTATAATTGGCATAAAAATAAATTATAAACCGTATATACTCTCAAGGTGACCGTAAAAATACTCAAGTTTAGAATGCAAAGGCCTTTTTGTATTTCTTATTAGTTTGAATGCTTAAATTTCTTTGGAAATTAAAATACGATTCACCATTCTGCGCTTCTAACGGTTTTCTTCAAAATATTGCGTATCATTTAAGATTCACAAGGCGAAACATGAGACAACTCTATGTTTATCTATTTTTCATTCTTTTTCAGCTTTATGCTTTGAGACAAGACAAAGTTGCAGTGGGATTGATTATACGCAGTGCTACGATGTTCCTAAATTCGACGAATCTCTTTCAATGTGGCACTGCTCTTGTGAGTTGTATGGTTTGAGTATGAATGTTTGTGGAGATTTTCTGCATCTTGATGCCAATACAACAGAAAATAGCAGTGACGACTATTTGTTTTCGGACTACATCATCGACAATTCTACTGTCAATGCTAATGACTCATTTGAAGGTCGATATATCCGTTTCTTGGCTAGGTATTCTGAATGTGTAAACGTTGGAAAAAGACAGTATTATACAACGTTTACTATAATTGGCAAATGCCCCGAACATTGGAAAGATGAAGTTGTTCGGACCCAATGTGAAAACCAATCACAAGAGTTACCACCAATTGAATTGAATGCGCAATACAGATTTGTTTTTAGAAATATATTTTGTGCAGTATGTCATGGGTTATCAGAGGATTTCGTTAGAAGCAACGTGATCATCTGGGAAGCAAGTATGAGCTGCTCCAACAACGACAAATTACCATTGGCAGACTCTAAACCACGGATAGATGATTCCCACTGCAGCACCGTTTATTCTAGACCTAAACAAAAGCAAACCAGTGAAGCAAACGGGGAGGATATCATTAACTATGATTGTATCTCATGTGCTGAAGATCTACGCCAAGATACGTCAACTACAAGTTTAAACTGCATTGTGTGTCAGTTAGGAATCTTTCTCTTTGAATTTTCACCACTACCAACTCTACCATTCGAATCACTTTCAGTTCTTTTTGAAATACCTACACAGAAGGAATCGAACATCTTTATAAATGGTGACATTTTTACATCAAGTCAGTTATGTAAGGATGACGAGAATCTCGATCTACTGTATCAGAGATGTCGCAAGTTTGTTTGCCCTGCTGGTCAATTTCCATTAGAAGGCCGGTGTCAGGAGGAGTCTAAAGTGTTTGTATCCCCAGAATTTCAACCCTTTCCTAATAACTCTCGAACGTTCGACATCAATATAACATTTGAAGACAGACTGGCTAATTTATTTGACGTCATAACGTTGATGACGTCTAAAGTAGACATGGAGTTTATTCAAGATTTTGAAGAGGAATTTGCTTCATTGAAAATTGAATCCAATATCCCAATTTCCAAACTGCTAAATAATTGGAGCAAACAACCTATCCGATTTTTGTCTGGAGTAGTTCTTACCTTACAAATGAACAATATAAACCGAACAGATAACGAGACATGTTTGAATGACGATTTCCGATGTATCCAGCATACCCCTGTCTATTTTCTGAACAGTAAACCGTTCTCACGTGTTGATATTGGTTCTAAAAGTTTCATGTATCCACTTGATAATATTATGTATGATTTAACAATTGACAAGGGAAACTCGTCGTTGGTATTTAATGAAGTTTGCGTCTGTTTCCAAGAAGTTGAGGAGAATAATTCGTCTGCTTCCATCAACTGTTCAGGTCCTATGTATGAATACAATGAACATGAGTATATTCTTATAGGAAACCATAGTTTGGAACTTGTTGAACAGAAGCTGCGAATTGATGAAAGTCAGTACTACTTTAAAGGAAATGTGGCTGTTATTTGTCATGATGAAATGGAACTGAAAGATTTTCAGTTTTTCAAATATGACGAGATTCAAGGCTATATTTCTATCGTTTGTACGGCCATATCTGTCTTTTTTCTTCTCGTTTCCTTAGTCATATTTGCCATGTTTACAGAATTGCGGACGCTTCCTGGCAAAATGACCGCAAGCTTGTCAGGACTGCTTATAATAGCCCAATGTCTTCTTTACCTCCCTCAAATGCATGTTGGTGTCTGCAAATATGTAGCTGCTTTTACCCATTTTTGCTGGTTATCAGTGTTCACATGGATGAATTGCATTGGTGGTAACATGGTAATCACATTCCATCCTACATTGATGCTGGCTCACAGAGCATTGAAAGAGAACAATGCGTTTTGGCGATATTGTGTCATTGCTTTGTTGGGCCCCCTTATATTGTGTGTTGTGCTTTTGGTTCTTGATGTAATTGAAGGTGATCATTACCATATAAGGTATGGTGAAATAAACTGTGTTTGGATGGGTGATCATTATGGATTTATTTTCGGATTTTTCGTACTCGTAGCCTTGACCATTGTTTTTAATATCATATGTTTTTGTGTTACTTTGTATGAAATTGAAAAATCAATGAAAACATCCGATGACATCACTGGTAGAAAACGTGATCGTAGCCGATGTCACATGTACATAAGGTTATCATCTGTTATGGGATTTTCGTGGATTTTTGGTTTCGTTGCGGTTTTCGGTGATATTCCGGTTTTATGGTACGTTTTTATAGTTTTAAATGGACTACAGGGAGTGTTCATATTCATTTCATTCACCGTCAATGCCAGAACACGTGGCTTATTGCGAACCTGGATATCAGAAAAGACATTTTCGTCGGTTGTCAGAAGCCCCGATACAGCGTGAAAATCGTAAAAGAGACATGGATGTTGATTGTATATCCCATATGATTTTATCTTGAATATGTTCCTACTTCCTTGGCATGTTGGCGCCTGGTGTTGATTTAAACCATAGGCGTTCATTAGTCATAACTGAAATTTTGTATCTCACTGCGATGGAAAGCTGTTGCTGACATGGATCAAAATTGCCCTGCTACGGCCTGTGGCAGACCATTAGAACACGATGGAGGGCGTAACTACTGTTTTTCTGAGGATCAAACTGGAGCAATTTTGTAACTTTGTGCTGCACTTCAGCAATGTGACATTAATTTTGAAGATAGAGAGTAAGGGAATGCTCATTCTTCCAGACAACTTAAGATGTGATGGGACGAACCGCTTACCAATAACTGTCAGCGTATAGCTATCGGCCAAAGTGGCATTGAATTATAAAATTCGGTTTTATTTTTTAATTATACGTTTCGATAGAAGTTTTTAATTAACATTTGAAAATCTTTATCATTTATATTTGAGTATTGTTAATTGAATGTCAATATATCAAATTTAGGAATAGAAATATTAAAATATAACTCGAACTATGCTGTTGCTTGTATTGTTAGTAAGTATACCCAAATTAAGTGTGAAATACTAAAATTGTATATTTTTGTAAATCAATGCATGTGAAGTCAATTGAGAGGATGCATATTCATTCCTATGGGAATTAGCAAGTACTCTCAGTTGTCAGTTCGACCTGAGCTTTAATTGAGGCCAGGGTAGGGTTCCCTGGATTGCAAAACTGTGAAACAAAACGAGGTAAATGATTACATGGTTATTTATTTGAACTCCATAGTCGCACTATCTGAATATGCAGTGGGGCAATAATACGTAACTATCCATTCGTTTAACCATACATAATGATAATTACAGACATCTTTCAAATCAAGTTTATTTACATTCAATGTCAATGACAACAGACGTCAATATTGCCCTGAAGGTCAATACATTGAACATTTAAAACATGTTGAAAAAGGAAGTCATTTTCACAATTGAAATCTTTTTTATGTTACCTTATAGATGAAAAACACCAATAATATTGGTTTGCTTTCAACACATTGACATGTAGGCACCATTTGAACTAGTTTTACCAAGAAATTTCACATTCTGTATGACAGAGTCATATTTGCACTTGTGTAATCATGGTAACTAGTATTGTAGAAGGGGGGGGGGGGGGTGAATGGCTCCTGAACAGCTCTCCAATTCAACTGCCAAGCCTCCCCTCAAGTAATGCTCATCAGGAATCCAGGGTTTGGATCAAGATGCTGGATAGTGGTTTCCGAAAGAAATCTAAGGACTAAGATTACACTAAGTACGTTTATTAACATTCACATAACTTCATAAAACGAACACATTTGACAAAGACATTACGAAAAATTTACAAATAAACATTCCCAGCTTATGAGTCCCTTACCCTTCTTTAGAACAGGTTCACAACTAGAGTGGAACGCTGAAGTTTCCGTAATAGAATACCTAGAGTTCACCCATCCCGGGGATAAATTTAGATCACAAGCCCAATAGTCAGATCATTACGGACTAACCATCTGTAAATACTTAAATCTGCGAGTGGAGTGTTGTAACTCCCAAAGAGACAAACTCACGAAGGTCCAGCCCACGACCGACTGACTAAATAATGGTTGGTTGGTAGATGACAAGTAAACGTTTGCTTCCGGCGGATGCTGATATCGCAAACTAGGAAGTTGTTGGTAGTTGGATTGGTTCAAATTGGATGATTCTGTGTTGTTGGTTTGGTTGTTGATTCTTCGTTAGATATGGTCGGGCCGAATGACATGGCGGTGAAACTCGACGAGTTCCATTATCGTATGCCAGTGGTCCGTGGGTGGAGCCAAAACATTCGGAATGGAGATTGGTATGGCGTTGGTTTCCAGGTACTCTGTCAATGGCTTACAAGCGGTTTTCAGTTCAGTTCCTTTGGATGCGACCTTATTAATATTAATTAATATTAATATTAATTCAATCTTGTGGTTATTGTTGGTTTGGTAGTTGTGGATCATTCTTCTTATTTCGGCAATAACTTCTGACCTGCAACTAGAAGAGGTGAGAAAACTAGATTGGAGGCTGCTTAGCGAGTCAGATAGAATTGCGGCATGCTCCGTGTAATTGACGGATAGCAATGCTACCGAGTCCCTAATGACAAGAAGTTCTGCTGTGAACACTAAACAGTGCGGGGGAATACTTTTACCAATGCGGATGCCTTTTGCTGGGATGTAAAAACCGTAACCTGTTGCTGCACTACTCTTGGAACCATCGGTGTAGATCTTCAAATGGTCGGCGTACACGGAATCAATAAGATCAAGAGTGTGAGCTCTTGCTCCTACTGGATTCTCGTGCTTGTTGGTACTCTGGATCAGCTGGGTGTTGACTGTCGCTTTGGTAATCTTCGAATACGGAGTAGCCGATAGGCGCCGTTCAAGGATCGTAACTTGGTCTAGCATGTGCTTTTTCAATAGATCAATGATCGGTTGCACGTAAGAAATACTCCGATTCTTCTGGTTATTTCCGACACGAGCAAATCTTCTGATTCTGAAATACGTTGGACAGCTTTCGGACAAATACTTAAGTTTCCCCAGAATTTGAGAGATAGTTCATCCTTCCGAAGAGAAGGTTTCTCTCCCACCTCCTGAAATAGCGCCTCATTCTTCTTACCTACGACTGCCCTGGTGGCAATACGTATAGCTTTCATGTGTAGAATGTCGAGTTTCTTCAGTTGAGTGTCACTTGCTTTACCATAATAATTAGAGCTTCTTTGTTTGCCCCCCATTTGCTCAACATTTAAGATTTTTGTAGACCGGTTACAGATATAATCAATGTGCGTACTCCAAGTAAGACACTTGTCAAAGTGTACTTCCAGGAACCTTAATCTAAACACCATTCAGTCTAAGGTCAATACTGTTGTGATCCTTCTTTCCGCTACAGAACAAATCGACGGTTTTAGCTTCCGAAATAATGAAGCCCCAGTCGTTTGCCCATTTGGCAACTTGGTTCAGAGCAGTTTGCATACGCCATTTGCCTTTATTAAAGTCAGTGTGACCGACTAAATAAAGCTGAAGTCTGTACTTTTATACCTAACGAGGTTGCGCACTGCACTTGTAAAGCGAGACATCTTTTCCCATTGGACCACGTTTCATAACAATTGCTGATCGGTCAATGTATCATGCACGGCTTTTGTATAACAAGTACAGCCCTATATTCTATAAGAAACCCTACGTCCGGTTAAATGTAAACAACAGGAGTTACGTTAGTTACTAAATATAGACAATTCGGGAATAGACATACAATTATATAACATATATACGCAAATCCCCTACAGTATCAAGAGACCGTATAAATATAATTGCATAATCAAATAATGAATAGAAGCAAGAATTTGCAAACAGTAAAGTTGTCATTTTAACTTTCAAACGTGGATAATTATTACTGATTGCTAAAAAAAATCCTGATTCTAAATCCGAGCTACGATTGGTCAAACGGATGGCGAACATGTCCCTTCATAACTTATTCCGAAAGACGCCTATCATTTGTCCCTTCATGAGAAAAATAGGCCATACTTACGCCACTAATGTATTGACCTAATAAGGAACTAAAATAAATCTTACACAATGACAACTAAAAACGCCCCATACTCCTTTAACATACTCCTTCATTATTATACGCTTACACTTAGTTTGGATACAAATTGTCGTTATGCGTCCATTTATCTGCCTATTCCGCTATTCAATAACTGCTAACCAAGAAGCTTTAAGTTTAATATTGAATATGTTAACGCTCACCCACTCACTCAGCAGAATATTTTTTTAAAATGTGAATTTGTACCATGGTAAGTATAATTATATGATAATTCCCTCTGAATTTCTATTCCTAATGGAACCTTGGGTGGTGAAAACAAGTTGAAAATGACCGAAACGGGTAGAATGATATTCGTAAGCTCAACTCATTGTCACTTACGCGTTTCTTTTTGTTCAGGAAACAACTTATATCGAGTCCAGCTAGCCTTTCCTGAAGACCACCAGTTTAGATGTACTTTATCAGACCAGAAATCAGAGAGGATTTCCTTTTATAGAAGTGATTCTACAGCAGCTGTTTGTTCTATAACCCCAGTTTGCAACAGGATTACTAGTTCTTCCAAATATTCTTGTGGTTGTTTCAATAATCGCATCGCGGAAAATTATTTATTAGTCCGAAATGTCAGCTTTTCTGATGCCGACCAGATTTTTTGGTATTGTGGAAACAACCCAATTAATGGAACAACAATAAATCTAGGTAAGTACAATGTACTAGTATGACCACTATCTAGAAACTAAAGACTAGCCGACTAGATAGCGTTGGAAACACTTGTTCTGGAAGCAAGTTCACCTCCAATCCAATTAGGTTACGCATTTTATAAAATCTTCACGAATAGTTTTCTAGACCTACTTAAACCCACCAAAGACGAAAAAATATTATGGCAGCCACCGAAAGCAAAGAGAAAAATACAGGAAAAATTCGTTAGAAAATTTCGGGCAATCCAGTCTGCATCCTACAGGCTTTCGCCCGCACGCCTTTCGCCTATAACTTAATAAACCTTTTTCTAATTTCGTATTACTCTATCTACATAATGACACATACTTAGTTATACTGCTTAATGTGTTATGTTTTTTTTTTCATCATGAATACAATGTATTTCAGTATTTTATGTATTTTCTGTGATTTCTACCTCCAAAACTACTGCCTGGAGAGAGGAGTATTGGATTAGTTTTTTATTAATTTATTTCAGGAATCAGAGGTGAGTAAAAACAAACGTAGGACAGTATTTCATCAAAAAAGGAAGTAAGGTTCGAAAAAAGTCCAGAATATCTAAGGTTTGTAAGCATTATTTCACAAAACAATAACGTTATTAATGCTCATCAATCTTTTACTTCTCGTCAACATTTCATAACTGAGAACCATCCTTATCATTTGATTCATCCGCATTACATATCTGCACACTATAACATTCAGCTTTCCAGATTCCAATTTCATTATTTACATTTGTACAATTGTATCATAAGCTTTCACTGTGGACAATCTACCAATTTCATCGCTATGCTATAACTAATTGTTATGTATGTAGATAACATTCATCAGCATTCAACGTTCCATGACGTCGTAAAACATAAAACATTACTTAGTAATTCATTATTTCACGATGAATAACTTACTCTCAAAATTGACTATTCATATCATATGCATTACTGTTGGCATGAGCTTTCAGGGAAAAAAACAATGGTTGAAGTTCGAATCCCAAGGATACAATCAACACAAGCTGCTTAAAGTCCAGTAGCTGACAACTCACTCAAGAATGGAAACTCAAATCAAATGGAAAGTAAATGATGCCATCAAGTATACAATTTATCTGAACACGAAGGTAGGAAATTGGCCTAAATACTGAAATACGAGCAGGGTTCAGATTTTAGTGTTAGGATTTAGTGTTAGATTTCATATCTCATAGGTAAATTCTTAGTGGCTCCCCACAACCATTTTGTTCAACATGTGTTCAAATTCCCCAGAGAGACAAACTATAAAACCTCGTCGTTTGAGATCATAGTGGCAAATATTGTAAGATGTAACGCATGTCTTAGACAACATTGCATACTGTAAGCAATCGAACTCCATATCATTTCGATTTCAGATGCCTGATTGGTGGATGTTCTTTGGAAGTTGGAATAAGTTAGATGAAGTTAGCTACATGGTGGAAAGAACTATGGTTATCAATGACAAGTTACGACATATTGTGTCAGCTTTTAACAATATTCAAGAGAAAAATAAAAAGTTCATACTCAATCTTTTTGTTCATCAAGTGGTCCTAGTGTAGGTCACGGGCCCCAGAATCCATCGATACATACTTAATTCAAAAGGGAATAATAACATAGTACTTTTCAAAACAATTAACAAGTGTCGTCAGTCTAATTATAATGAGACCAAACGTTCGTTCCATTTTTTATAGCTTTTTTTTTTTTATTAAAGCCACTTCAGTTAGGGTCTAACGACAGCCCTCATGATCGTCCGTCAAGTTAACATTTTGACCTTACCTGATAATCACTGCGTCACAAAGTGCCAGCGCTGGAGAGGATAGAAATTTGATTGGTTAAAGCAGAGTTAAGTCAGAGGAAATGTAGAAAAGGGGTAAACATGAGAATATATAGTGTGTTATACCTGGATATATTCCCTTAAATTCTGTTAATGTCGACCAGAGCCAACCCTTAAAGGAGATCAAAATATTTTTTATATGCCCACATTATAATGTGGTCGTATATTGTCGTCGCACCTGTCCGTCCGTTGGTCCGTCCACAATTTGCTTATGAACACGAAAGAGACTACAGTTCTTATCTGATTTTAATGAAATTTGGAGTGATCATTTATATTGATGAGATCTTGGTCAAATTAGAATCTGACGATTTTTAGATGAACGGATTTGAGTAATTGCCTTTGACCTAGTAAAAATGCGGCAAAATTTGTGTGTTAACACAGTAGAGACCACAGATTTCATCTGATTGAAATTTGAATCATCTATGACAATACGATCTTTATGATTTTTCGATGAATGGTTTTGGATTATTGCCCTTCACTGAATTCGGTGTTATCGTTTATGATAAAATAATGGAATTTGCCCTTGATATACTGAAAATTACTTGGCAACCACTTGTTTACTATTTACTCGTTTATCCGAAAAACAGCCCTTGGCTGCAATGAAATTTGAGAAATAGTTTGTTTTACAAAGAGTTAAACAAAACGGGGTAAATAATTACATCATTCCAAAATGCACCATTGTGTTTTTATCTCTACAACCGAGCTTCGAAAAATGCAATTTTTTCATTCCTCCTACCCACCTAAATGATGATTTTAAAAAATGGGTACTGGTAATTTGGGAAAGATCAATGCCAAAATGTTCGGCCGAAAACCATTTGGTAGAAAGGATCCTTACGTTGTTACCCTCGTAAAATATAGTTTATTTTTTTGTAGTGTTATATTTTAATGGTAATAACAACAGACGTCAATATTGCCCTCGAGTTCAATATCATGCATATATCAATCAACACTTTTGTTAAAAAGGAAGTTATTTTCTCTATTGAAATTGTGTTAGCTTATAGACATGGAATACCAATCATATCGGTTGGCTTTCAACTTTAAAAAAATGATTTCACATAAAAATGTCCAAACCACTCTTGTGCAGAATTATTAACATTAGAATTAGCTAATTATATCAACCAAATTTACGTAATAGGTACATTAAACATGTACAATAAATACTTGTACATAGTTAAAGAGGAAGTTCTTTTGTAATAATGGAGGAAATAAATTCTTTATAGTCAACAAAACGCCTAAAACCATCTTCTGAAAGGTAAAAGGTGAAGAAGTGGAAGATTTCACTAATACAAGCACAATATTGACACGAATTAATAAGTATTCATTTTGATATAAATGGTTACAGAGAACGCTTTATTGCTGGCAGTGGTAGCAACGGATTCAGATTCTCCACTCATCCGCTTTTGATGAAAGCAACAAGAAATTTTAACTGGGAAAGAAAAAATTGGTACAGAACCTGACAGAGGTCAGGATACCAATAAATTAACCCAATAAACCCTTGGCTATGGCCATAGAAGGGCACTGAGATCTTGAGCAAGCAATGAACCTCTGGACTGTCCGAAAGGGGAGTAGTATATGTCTTTTCGGATATGACGCATTTCACTTCTGCGCATGCGCAGCTTTTTCAATGCATCATATCCGAAAAGACACAACTGTTAAAATGTATTATAACAGACTCCCCAAACTGTAATATAACAGACTCCCCAAACTGTATTATAACAGACTCCATATAAATTACACAGACAAGAATCACTAATAATAATACAGTATAAAATAACCGCATTAAAAATGTCTTTAATTTTAAAACACGAACACAAAAAATTCGAAGGAGACGGTTTCTTCTCTGCGCTAACATCTCTCATCCCCAAAGTGGCCAATTTTGTCTCAAACAACAAATCCCTCATTTCCTCAGGGGCGCAAGCTCTTGGATCTTTGGCAAAAGCAGGAGTAAATATTAGCGATGCAGTGAAAAAATCTGACGAACTTAAAGAACTACAGCTAATAAGAGAACTAAGAAACAAGAGACTAGAACGACAAGCCTTAGAAAAACAAGGAAAAGGGTTTAAAATCATTGGATAAAAATGGCAAGCAAAAATTACAGATTGGATCCAATCTTTCAATTGTATGATCCGATTCAATATTCGTTCAACAAGAAGAAAGAGGATTATATTATCATCTCACCATCAGTAGGGACAAAGACCCAAATAAACGACGGAGGAAGAGTTACCTTTGAAATTAATTCGTTGTCCAATTGGTTGCTGCTTTCCGATGCCCATTTCCGATGCGATTTCAAAATCAAAGACGCCACTCAGAATCGAATTCCACAAACCAACACACCTTTAGAAAACAACTTCTTTCCGCCTTTATTCAGCGAAATGGTTTTGGAAGCTGGTTCAAATCCGATAGAGACCATAAAACACCCCGGCGAGCGCTTCAATACAACAATATCGTCGAGAACAACAGATGGGGTAATTACGTAAATTGGAAGTTGTATCCTTTATTTGGTCTTTTGGAACACAGAAAGGTTTCCATAGGTTTACCGTATAAAATTCATTTGCAAAGAGAAATCAACGACAACAAGATATTCTTTGGTGAAAACAACTCTGACGCAAAATTGGAAATAACGAATATCCAACTTTACATACCGGTAATCACTCCTTCCGTAGAAGTGGAAACGAGAATATTCAACTCTTTAACCAAAGACATCGAAATTGCTTTTCTTCGTCGTAACACGGTAGGTAGCATGACTTTAACGGGAGAATTCACCACGTGGCCAATCACCAACACCGTCAAACCAGCGAGATTTCTAATGGTCGGTTTCAAAAACGTGCCCGACTCTCAGACAAACAACAACATTTTCAGAGTGGCATTGAACCATACTCAAGATCCCATCATTCGCAAAGTTCAAGTCAGATTGAACAACGATAATTATCCCAATCAACCTTTGACAATTGATCCTTCCAAAAAAGATTATAACGAATTGTACAGAAACTATAAAAACATGTGCGAATTGTTTGGAAATACGCCTCAGTTTGAATACACAGATTTTTCACTCAATCATCCAATCTTTTGTTTCGATCTGTCAGCTCATCAAGAAGATCTTTTCAAAACAGGGGTAAACATAAATATTCACATCGATAAAACACAAGGAGATGTGACCGGCTACTGTTTATTGCTGGAAGAAGCAAAACATTGGATTAAAATATCAGATAGAAGAATGATAAGAATTGAATAAAAAAACACCCTTTAAAAATGAAACCAGTTATGAAAATAATAGAAGCTATGGAAACGAATTCGCCGACTCTAATAACTTACAACGGTAAAAAAGTGCATATAACCCAAAAGATTATCGATAAATACAAACATTGCAAAGTCAGAGACGATATAGACTTGGAAAGAATTGATGAGAATTTAACTAAAAAAAGGTGGATTTTTACCTTTCTTACCTTTAATCTTTGCTGGTTTAGCTGCAGCCGGTGCAACTGCTGGTGGGGCTGCTGGGATAGCCAAAGCTGTCAACGATAAGAAAGCTGAAGCCGCTGCAAACGCCGAAGCACGTAGACACAATTTGGTAATGGAAAGAGAAGCACGAGGGGGTTCGGGAGTAGGAGATATATTAGGGACGGTTAAAGAATTCGGACAAAGATTTGGCGAAGAAACCAAGAAAACCGTTAAAGAGGGATTAAGCAAATTAATAGATAAAATCGACACCGGAGAAATGAAGGTCAAACACAAGGGCGACGCCATATTTTTAAAAAACATACGTTCGGGCGAGGGAATCTTCCTTTCAAAGTATAAAGGCAACGGGGTGATTTTTGGTACGAAAATGTAATAAACAAAAATGGGCAAGAAATTTAATCATTCGGAAATATTTCCTAATAACCCAATGCTATATGCGGTAGTTCAGGTTCTGGGAAAACTCATCTCACTTTTAACATGTTGACAACACCAAACCTTTTAGATTTCGATTCTCTGTATATCTACACAACAACACCAGAGCAATCGTATTATCAATTCCTCAAAGCTTTGGAATATTTACCAAAGAAAGACGTTCAAGACATATTTCAATATTACGAAGAAAACGAAGAAGAAGTGGAAATAAAAGATATCATAGAAAACTTCACTAAATCAAAGAATCCATCTTTCAATCCAACGGATATAAAAGTTTTTCTTACGAAAAATGTTAATGATCTAGACTTGTCTAATATTGATAGCAATCGAAAGAACTTAATATTGTTTGACGACTGCGTAGCGCAAAGAAATCAAACTGTTCAACAAGAATTCTTCACCAAAGGAAGACATCACAACTGTCACTGCATATACCAATCCCAATCTTTTTACGGGATGGATTCTATGTTCATTAGAAAAAATGCAAATTGTTTTTTATTATTTGAATTAAACGATAAAGATTTATCTCAAATCATTCAGTCTATAAATCACGGAATGGACAGAGATACATTTAAAAAGGTTTGTAAAGCTCATGATCATGGATATGTATTTGTAAATACTAGAAAACCTGCGGGAGAAAGAGTTATGATCGATATATGTTAATTTTATTTTTTTAAAAATGAAGGATTGGAATAATTTTTTAAAAAGAAATAGAGAATATATCAAAGCTAAGAATAAAATAAAGACCCAAGTTGAAAATAACAGATTACAATAACTCGGATTAACGGAAAATCTACAGACTCTATTTCAACCCATATTAAAATCTCAAGAGGATATTAAAAAGAAATTAGCTTTAGAACCCACACCTCATATAGGACCCAAACCGATTGAATATAATGGTATTATAATTAGGACATTAGATGATATAAAACGTCTTTTTTCAAACCCTGACCCAGATTTACCAAAGAGTATTTCACCAAACGTTGATAATCAAGGTTTTAGATGGATGAATAATATTTAGTCCAAATTCCCCTTTATTCAAAATCGACACAAAAGACTTTATATTTACATTAACGAGAGGGTTAATAGATTTAATGAATGGCAAGGATTTTGAAATTGCCGATTACAAGGATTTAGTTGCATACTCAAAATTTCTACATGCAATAAGAAAGTCAGGACCCGAAACAAGAAGATTGAAAGAAGTTGATTTTTGTATAACAAGAGTTATTGAGGAAGAGAAATCAGACGATTATGCAGAAGATTATCCACCAATCATACAAGAAATAGACGAATTCGATGATATGGTGGCATCTGGACAAGGTATAACGTTTTTATCCGACGACAATAAAGAATTGCTTAATAGATTAGAAATAATATTAGCGGCCATGAAAGAAGGTCATCGATCGGACAGACAATACAACGAAGTCAATGCCATATTAAAACGGCTTTTGGAGAAAAAAATCATCACTAAAAAAGACTATATAAACGTCATTAAAAATGTCCAATAAAGAACAATTGTTCGTTATCACCTCGAATAAACCAGACATCAAATTGTCTCTAGACTACGAGTATGAACTCGATCGCAATAAACAGTACGAACTGGGATTAAAGTATTTCTCCGTTTACAATTCCATTAGAAACATCAACGAAAAAAAACAATCAACTAAAAATAACGACGGATAACGGAGTTACGTTCGAAACCATAAGCTTACTACCGGGGAGCTACGAATACGTAGCCATCAACGATTACCTATCCGAATATGCAGGAAGCGTGAACGGCAAAAACAATATCGAATTCGAAGGTAATTTGAATCTGAACAAAATAAAACTGATCTTGAGAAATAACAGTCAAGTCGATTTCAACGTAGAAAATTCGTTGAATGCGTTACTAGGGTTCGATAAACGAATATACGCGCAATCGACATTGGCGCCGCACAAGGCCAACATCGAGAACGACATCGATGTGATCAACATTCACTGTAATTTGATCAACGGTGGATTTTTCAACAAGCACAAACGCCAAATCATATACAGCATACCTACTTTTACGGTGCCGATCGGATACAGAATTATAGAGAAACCGTTTCAAACGACCTATTTACCAGTCAATTCTTTCATGATCAAAGATATAAATCTGGAAATCAAAGACGGTAAAAACAGGTTCATAGACTTTGGCAACGAAGAAATTGTCATTCAACTTCATTTAAAACAATCTTCATTCTCTTCTTGATTAGAAAGATAATCGAAACATCAAATTCATAGTTTTCGTCAAAACTATACTCATCTTTGTCGTTGTAAGGATACATAATTCCTTCACTGTTTGGTGGTTTTCTTTTAACATTATTCAAATAACTTCTAAAAACTTTAGTTTGTTTATCATTTGGAATAACTACTCCATTGGTGAAACATTTTTTCCACGGTTTATTAAATTCGTTCGACACATCATGTCCGCTTGCTAACTGAACGTAATCTTCTACACTTATCTTATCATTAGAATAACCTTTAAACGTTTTCTTTTCTTTTAAAACACCGTCAGAAGTCAAAACGATGTTGTATTTGACTTTTGGTGCTAAATATAAACCAAATATAATTCCACCGTCACCGTAATCGTTTTTACCTTTGCAATAGTCTTTTTCGGAGACCAAACCAACTCTGTTTAGTTTTTTCCAATTTTTGGATGAAATGTACAAACTATCGGTGTCGGTATAGTATATTTCGGGTTTATAAAATCCATTTATGACGTGAATGAAATTGTTCATTATTTTTTTACTGTGAGATAAAACGAATGATCCCAAATGACTAGGTGTTTGTCGTGTAGATTTACTGTCTTCGGTCTCTTTTTCTTCAATTTCCGTTTCAACAATATATTGAGTATCATTAATTTTCTCATAGGTTTTAACGCGTGAATCAAAGTTGGCCTGTAAAGTTGCTTCATTCCATAAATGTCTAGTTGTGAATATATCTTTCTGAATTGATTTACCATACAAGGAATTACCTAATAATTTCATGGAGTTACTACCCACGATATTACCTTTTCGTTTATATTTATTTCTTAAATCTCTCAAAATTAAAATATAATCTCTATAGGGTGGAGTTTTAAAATTTTCTTCGTAAACTATACCATCTAATATTCTAATAATTCGTCCACCGGCTTTCACTATTTCTTGAATATCGACCGATGTTAAAACGTCGTGACAGAAACCATTTCTGAACCTGATTTTGTTACCAGTTTCCTTTTTACCTTCTTTATTCGTGAAAGTGATTTTATCTTTAGCTGGTATCGGTTGGAAGAACATGTTTTTGGGATAGTCAAACCACACTGTTAAAATAGCTGTTCTAGGTCTGAATTTTTGTTTATTGAAGAGTTTTACAAATTCTTTTTCTTCTTCTGGTAGAAACGGTCTTCCACTTTCCGCTCTCGGATATTCACTGTCTAAATCCGACATGGCGGAAGCGTATAAACCGTTAGCATCAAATGCCATTAGTTTAGTACATTCTATTTTTTTAAGTCTCGAATGAACCTCCGTTTTGTCTTTTGTGCTTGCGCTGTATTCTTTGAATAAATCAATTAGGTTATTACTTTCAAGTTCTGTATATTCCTTTAATACGTTACAAATTTCATCCATTTTGTTCGTTTCAAATGATTTTCTATTTGCGGAAACTCTTCCTCCTTTAATAGATCGTCTGATAAAATTTCTTATAAAAGGATTAGTGTGTGAATAAACTTTTTCTACGTTTTCTTTTTCGGTATGTTTCGCAACCATTCTAGTAGTTTCATACCATTCTTCTTCCACCATTTCTTTATCGTAATGATATAAATAATACCAACCCTTTAAAGATAAAGATGGAGCCGTTAGATTATTGGACATATTCTGGTTTACAACTTCTTTCGTCACTTGGTTGTATTTTATTCAACAAGCACCCAAACAGAGAGTATCTCTCTTGGCGTAAGGTTCCCATTCGTGTCCGAATTCCTCCCAGTTGCCTTGCGTGTATTTAGCGATATCTACGTCGGCAATCTTTCTCAAATTCGCGGGGAGATTGGAAGAATTTCCCCATGCAGCCAAACTAGAGGATTCGTGTTGATAGGAACACGTGAAATTAATATGTTGTAAATAATTACCCTTTATTTCTTTCTGTCTTTTCCATTTTTTCTGTAAATCTTCATCCTTGTATGGATTAGATAAAGGAAAAGATAGAATTCCTCTGGGTGTTTTTAAAGGGCAATGCGTTAGTTTTTTTGCATTTTTAAGCACGATCCAGTTGTCGAATCCACTGCCGTTATGAGAAATTAATATTAATCTCTTTCTATCATATTGATCTAAATATTTCAACATTTGATCAATGCAATCTGTACCTACAAATATTTCTACTACATTCATTAGTTTATCATAAAATTCTTCTGGAATGGGATCTGACGGCTTTAAATCTGGAAAGAGATTATTTATTCTGTTTAACATTTTCCTTAGTTTTTCTAAATTAATTAAAGTGCAACAATATGGAATTGCTCTTCGCGTGTCTTTTTCTGAATACGTTTCGCGATCCCAAGCGAATAACGCATCATCACTCATACTCGAAAGCACGTTTAGTTTGAGGGGTGAAACCTGTGTTACTGCGTTATCGTCTCTACACGTTTTCCACACCTGTTCGTAATTGTCTTCTATTTGTTGAATTCCCAAACTTTTTTGGCTTCTTCTAATCAAACAGAAATGCGAGTTGTGTAAGTAAAAAACCCAATCTAATTCATCGTGAACGTCTCTGGGATGAAAATGTCTGTTTTTGGGATTATAAATTTGAAACGAAGTGTTGAATTTCTTGTTGAATTCCTTCATTCTAGCACAAGTCATCACTCCTTTTCTATTTGCTTTTGAAAACCCGTTGATGTATTCTTGAAATTCTCTCGTGTAGTCTTCGTTTAAAACACGATTGATGCATTTGATAAAACAGTGACCATCTGTAGGTATGTAGCAATTTTCGCCTTCGTATTCATTGATCTTTTTAAGTAGATCAGTTCCTCCTCTACCAACTCTCGACCTTTTTATTTCTTGGAAATTGTCTTTCATTAAAATTATTTTTCCTGTAAAATACCAATCGGAAGCATCCGATTTTTTGTCCATATTTGAAAAGATATTGTGAAAAGTTTTGGCATTGAAACCGAGGAGTGACATGTATTGTCTGTGATTCCCTTCCTCGACTATCTCTCCATCTATTTTAATTTGTCCTTTGAATGTTTTAAATTTATCAGAGATTGCCTTGATAACATCGGAAAATAGGGCGTTTTCTATCAATGTTTCATCAAGTTCGATTTTATTCATATTTTTTTAAGTATATATTTTTGATTATTTCTTTATTTTGACCGCTGATATTTCTGTATGGAATTTGTCCAAAATTTCATTGAATTCTTGTAATTCTTCAACTGTTATGTTCTTGTCTTCTCTCGATCTTTCGAAAAAGATGTACAATTGATTAAGATACATATTCAAGATATCCGTTTTCTTTTTATAATGAGCTTTCTTTTTGCTCGTGAAACCTTTAGCAATCAAGCCACAAGATGAAGTTTGAATAGCAGTAATTGTGGCTAATACAGTTGGGACAAGTACAGGAACCATTAATCCACCAGTCACGGCCGTTGCAAGTGTTGTTCCTATCGTTAGAACTACACTCGCTGTTTTGAAAACAGAATCGATTCTACTCCATGTTTTCCTGCATGAATTGTACTGTCTTAACTTTATTTTCAACTCTTCTTGTTTGTCTATCATGTATTGTTGTCTGCTTTCGAGTTCCATTTTTTAAGTCGTTAAATTAAGTGAATTTCCGATAAATAGAACCACGGAATATCCCATAGAGCGTGGTCGTTTGGCCTAGTATTCTTAAATATTCGGGTATTAAAAGGAAAAACATTTACGCGTACTAACGACATTTCTTTTTTCGTATGGTCCTCTTTAAGATGATAGGAATATTCTATTTTTTCTTTTTCGATGTTTATCTTGGCTCTAAAAATATAACCACCAGCATGAAGGATGGAGTCGGAACCTTCGGCAAACGATAAATGTACTATAAACTCTCGTTCTTGTTGACTTTTATGAACATCGATAGAGGTGTATTTTTCACCTAAAGCGAAATATAGTTTTACGTATTCAAAGTCTGTTGTTCGTAAAAACTCGTGACTGCTCGATTCTATTTTTCCGTGTTTGTGTAAGCGTGGTGGAATTTTGTCAATGTTGGTTGATGGTGGATTTTCCGTCTCCAATATCATATCCAAATCTTTGATTCCAATGATATCCTTATCATTTTCTACTTCCATTTTAAAGGTGTCTACATATTTACCATTTTTCGTTTCAATTTCCTGATCCCTTTTATCAATCAAACGTATATTCTCCTCCAAATTACCATCATTGAATAATGAAATATGTTTGACGGCCTTACCGGTTTGTTTGAAGACTACTTTATTGACTTTAACCTTCATGGGAAACTCTATTTGAATCAGACAATTACCTCGAAAAGAAAACTCTTGCGTTTCGCCGATATCGAATACGTTTTTAGGTTCTCCGTATGCGAGAGAACCCACTTTTATTTCTGCTTTGAATCCGTATTTGTTTGATTTATAAATTTGGTCTTTTCTATCGAAGACAGTGTCACTTTCGAATGGTAGATTGAAATAATACGATTTGTCCGTGACAATAGCTTCTAATTTGCTCAACTTTTTCTCTTGTCTCAAAAAATCGTCATGAATTCTAGATACCAAAAGATTGACCTGTTCTTTAATATAATTTTTCATATCATCTCGAAATTTATTTTGAAGAAAGTTTTTAATCACACCCACTTCTTTTTCTAATTCGTCCGTGATTTTAGTATCCAAAGCAGTCAATTGTTGTTTCAACGTATCTTTGTCAATGGGAAGTGTGTTAATTATATCTTGAACATCTGATTTTTGCTTCGCGATCTTTTCGTTCAAATTGGATATCGAATTTTGTAACTCGGTTTTGTCCGCGGTCTTGTCTAGTTCTGCTAGCAATTCGCCAAGTTTTCTTTCCAAAGCGGTTAGTTTTCGTTTCAATCTATCCTCGTTTACATTTGGGTTGTCTATTAAACGTTGGACGTCTATTTTTACCT
>NW_008709781.1:541426-620207 GCF_000327385.1 Lottia gigantea | reverse complement strand
CGTGTTTTAAAATTAAAGACATTTTTAATGCGGTTATTTTATACTGTATTATTATTAGTGATTCTTGTCTGTGTAATTTATATGGAGTCTGTTATAATACAGTCTGGGGAGTCTGTTATAATACAGTTTGGGGAGTCTGTTATAATACATTTTAACAGTTGTGTCTTTTTGGATATGATGCATTGAAAAAGCTGCGCATCCGCAGAAGTGAAATGCGTCATATCCGAAAAGACATATACTACTAAGGGGTGCAGAGTTAACTATCCAAGGTGTGGTGTTTTCATTCCGAGACGGGGCGCAAGTCTTTAGACTTGACTAGAGTTTACAGATGATATTATAGGTCAGAAAACCCAACAAAGCAATTCTATATGAATTCAAGTGCCGTAACATAAATTTAACAGGACTGCCAAAATTCTAGACCAAATCTCTTTCGTAAGTCATTTGTGGACTGACTTGACTAGAGTTTACAGATGATATTATAGGTCAGAAAACCCAACAAAGCAATTCTATATGAATTCAAGTGCCGTAACATAAATTTAACAGGACTGCCAAAATTCTAGACCAAATCTCTTTCGTAAGTCATTTGTGGACGGACAGACGAATGAACAGATTTGCTTATAAGGGGGGAGATATTTTACGTGTACAACTGCACATTATTTGGTTCCCTTGCTATACCGACCTCTTTCTTATCTACAATTCACACATACCCCATTTCTATAGGCATTTAAACCCACCCAATGCATAAATACATTTTACTGTCAACAACTCATTGTGGGAAAATTTATTCGCTCACTTATGCAACAACTATACAATTGGTAAATGACATTCCATTCCAGTAGCGACAAAAAAGTAATTGAAAAAATAGTACATGCATTCACGATATAGAACACAATGTACATAAATTCGCTTTTTGAACAAGGAGAGTTCAAACAACGAACAATACCGATTTGTGCCTCTCACTATTGCTCATTTGATGTTCAGTCACACCAGGTTTATATGTTATAATGTAGTCTATATCCCCAAGAGATCGACTGTTAAACATTTCGATCATGAACTATGGAAAATACAATATGTTTCATGATCCTAGTTGTTGCTTTGTTGCCAGATATTCAAGGTAAGTAAACTTTCAAAATTTCAGTTAGGTCCAAAGATTAATTAAATTTTAGATTAGGTTGATATCATGGAAAAATATTTGATTTAATTTTTGTAGGAATGTAACATTGCCGCTACGTAATGAAACGGAAGCTTCATTTTGATTAGGTTCTTTGTCCCAATATCTAATAAGTTGATTTTGGTTTTAAAAGATGGAACCTTTGTTTTTTTACAATTATAAATAACAGTCCGATTTTTAATATTCATTTCACGAAAACATTCTGTATGTATCCTGCTCGCCTAGTCTAATCTATATATTTCAACAAATCTAGTAGATGGGAGCATACTCACTCAAAAAAGAGTCGGAGTTAGCTTGAGAAATGTTTTAACCGGATTTTGATTTTATATGGTCGACTGATATCAAACATGCATAATATATTATATTTCTTTGAGTTGTGAGATTAAAGGATTAAAGTTGTGTGTATCACTAAGTTTCAAAATATTAGAAACTATACGAAGGATATAACTATACTAGGATCTAAATAATAAAATACATTGTTAAACCACCGCCTCGAGCTTGAGTGGTTGGGTAATTCATACCTATATAAAAAATGTTTGTACTTTTTTCGGTTTTATTTCATTTAAAATTGTGGCTTGAATAAAAACATACAAAAGACATATACTGAAAACTTTTTCGTCAAAAGTTTTACTTTTTATCGTAAACAGTGGTTTAAAATATTGTTGTCCAAAATCTTGTTTAATCTTAAGTTTTAATTTATACTGTTAATAATGTTATGTATGTGCCATGTTTGGGGAGATAAGGGTTGTTTTATAATTGTATGTTATGTTTTCAGCAACCTCAATGGTCTCCATATCATCATTTATCACGACTGGTGGTACTTACATATTTAGATGTAAGGCTGATGGTAATCTGGCCACTATTAATTTCTATAGAAGTGATGACCTAAGCCCAGTCTGTTCTATTACCTCTGATGGTTCTGGTTGCAAAGAAAAGACCCAGTCAACCAAATACAAGTGTGGTTGCATAAGATCGTCAATAGCTAAAACGTCTCTTACAGTTTCCGACGTAAATAGAAATGATTCTGATAATGTCCAATGGCATTGTGGAAATTCTGATTCTTATCAGTCTATAAATCTTTTGTGTAAGTAACACTATATTTCTTGTTATAGTTAGATCATAGTAAGTAAAATTTTAGTGGAAAAGAAGTGGGATGGAACACTTAACTCTCTCCACCTACTTATTAACCAATTAACTGACTTGGAACTTACACGAGCTGTCAAAATGTCATGTGATTGTAAAATACTTCGCAATTTAGTGAGCCACTTTATATCAAATTTAGACAATGCTTTTTGGATGAAACAGTGAGTTAGATTTTTAGAAATGAGAAGGCCCAGGATCCTGTATGAAATACTTGATTAGATTATGACGTCATTGTTATATAAATACCATTTTGAGTTGAATAATGATTCACGTTAGTACCCTTAAGATTACTCTAATTAATTCTATTTGTAGACAAATCAGAAGATGAAGCATGCTCCGTATATAAGGGAGAGGGTAAGAATAAATTTCAATAAATTTCAAGAAAACAAAGGTTTAGGGGGGTAAGTATGAAAGTATTGTAAACCCGGTTTCAGATAGACCTACGGTTTGTATAGGAAATCAATTCCTTTATTAATTTGTCATATTTTCAACGTATAATTCAAGTATTGAAGTTCGAGATAGATAAGTGGTTTGTAAATTTCATACACAAGAACAGCATATTCATACAACATGTGCAGTCAACAGCGTACTTACTTCATTCATCATACTTATTCATATTATTTTTGTCATACTCATTTAATACATATCATACAGTATTCCTAAAGTTTATCATATTGATTTAATATCATAGCCATAGTCAAACTTTTGTATATTTTTGTTATACATCATTATATCATACAATGTCGTCATATATCTTCATGTTTGTTTATGTACTCATTCTTTTACTACCTATGTCATACAATTTATATTATACTTTTTCAATACACTTCATTATACCTTTTATTAAGTATTTCTTTGGACTCTAACATTAACAATGAAAGGTATATCATTAATATAACACGATACTTGTGTTTGCTACTTATTGAAAGTTATACCATATATATGTTTACTAATATTAAGTCATTGATTAATATTTTTGTAGTTTTGTAGTAAACTTACATGGCTATCATTTTTCATGAACATGAACACCCATATCTCTGCATATTCAGAACCACTAAACAGCGACTCTGTTCACTAACAAGATGTTTTTAGCGCTGACTGAAAGATGTGTTATGTTGGAACTGGTCCCACTATAAATGGTTTGTGATCGACATTTGAAGAGTTGTTACATTTTGAAACAAGAAAAATCTCTCTATAAGAAAAGTAAGAGTTATTGATATTAGTGAAAATCCTGTATGCACATCCAATTGCCATTTCTCTAAGCCGTCAGTCTTACCGAATCATTATGAAACCTTCCGAAATGAAACCTCATACAAGCACTGCTCAAAAACCCATTGAGATTGTGCAGATAGTCCAGAAGACAATGGTCACAACATAACAATGTAATCCTTTGCATACCATTGTGAGAATTTGCTAGACATCCTTTGAATGCAACCATTGACTCCACCCGCTAGAGAATGTGTATGTTTCTAGATACCC
The DNA here is from genome assembly GCF_000327385.1 of Lottia gigantea. NCBI lineage: Eukaryota > Metazoa > Mollusca > Gastropoda > Lottiidae > Lottia > Lottia gigantea. The sequence continues at coordinate 616,414 of NW_008709781.1, read as the reverse complement.
GGACAACTAGATGTTGCCACTCACTTTCTTTCTCTATCGATTGTATAAAAGCAAAATCCGCATTCAATTTATTTATCTTACTTTCTGTATTGTGGCGGAGTTAGACGAATCACCCTAATCCATGATTGGGTTTGTCATCTTCGTATAGCTTATAATGTTAATTTGGTATAATTGTCACAAGTATTCTCTTGGTTTATCACATCATTTCTGACTTTTAATTGGACATATTTTCCTCTTTTTGCAGGAAAAAAGGAGATTTTGTTGCAGAATCAAAAACATTCACACACTTTACAATTGGTATGATACTGAACGACTGGTCAACATGTCAACTATATCTAGAAAAATAAATTTTGAAATCATGTTTTCCTTATAATAATGGGATTAGGTATCCGACCAAGGGATGTTGCTGGTTTGCTTGTCACTTATAATTTAGCAGATGACTCCGCTGATGGTCCGATGGAATAGTAATCTATGTGTGGTCGGTATCGTATCACATCATTTTCCCACTCCAGATTGTTACTAACCTCTAAAGATATCCACCCGATCTCATAAAACACCAGATATTGATCTGTGTTTCAGAGTGGTGTCGATCAAATCGAGTTTCGAGCAGACTTTCAACACATTTTTTTCCGAGGGAATATAACTCTTTCAATCACGATGGGAAAAATGGTCGTTCAACAGAATGTATTAAGTTGCACGAGCACCAAAGCGGTCTATATAGCAGCTGGATACGATAAAAAAAACATTTGCATGAAAGCTTAAAAGGTATAAACAGGTTAGGTGAGTATGTCCAAGACGAGAGCGACACAAACATCTCAGATAGACTTGATGGCACGAAGTTTGTTTGTATCTGCAGCATCCCATCTTCTGTGCCATCGCTGAATACTAGACCTAATCACTGATTTAAAATTGTAAATTGTGTAAGGCTAAGAAAAGGGGGAGACTGGCTCAGCAAACAGGACTTTAGAGGAATGGTTGTAATCATTATATAACAAACCATTGCCTAACCTGCTAACGTGGTAAGTATGCTGTTTATGGAAGAAAACGGATGACATGAAGAACATGTAGAGTACTTACATTAATTTTGAAATGCACAAAATTCAATACTGTTTTCTGGGTACTGAAATAAATTTACAAGGGAGGTAATTCTTACCGAAATTTTAGAAAAAAGAAGGGCTGCGATTTAACCATAAAGCAAATGCAAAGCTCACTATCTGTATATTGTGCTCGTGAAGATAGTAGGATAGGTATACCTTTGCACTATTCTCCGTTTTGTTCAAGTACACCATGTGATAGCTACAGTTTGAAGGAAAATGAATATGGATATACATTATAAAATTGCCGAAACTGATGGAATGAATTCTGGAAACTGAAGGCACGAATATTTATATCGTTGAAATTTTAACTGCAAACAGGACTGTTTCGGCCTTCTGGGCCTCATCAGTGTAGTGCTGATACTGGAGTTGATGTTTTGCTATATAGCCGCATCAGATTATCCCGCATATATGGTATCATCGTACCATGCCAGAGTGCTCAAACTAGTGAACTAGTGAGCTACGCATACATGTTAGAGACAATGGTACACTCCAGATAGAGTGCTTAACAAGGTATGACCCGAGCAGCATATCTAACTGCAAACAGAATTGTTTAGGCCTTCTGTGCCTCATCAAAGCAATGCTGATACTGAAGTTGAGGTTTGGCTATATAGCCGCCTCAGATGACCCCGCATATCTTTGAAATTTTATATATATTTCACAATCGAACTTCCATCGAAGTTCTTCAGTTCCAATCCAGGTTACGCTCCTGCTTGAGAAGTTGTTGATGATGATAATGATTATAGGGCCAACAATTAATAAAACAAACATATCTTTAATTAATCAATAAACAGACCGGTATTTTATCATTTCAATGCATCTTGTATGTTTTTATTAATATAAAGGATAGTAGAGATGTTTTATTATATTGAAACAGGACGAGACTATCTCTAGATCTAGTTCGCGGCAATTCTAAAAATTGCCGACTCATTCACATTTTTCTGAACCGTTGCCTTATAAAACTCTTTATATCGCTTAGTTTTAATGAAATGAAAGAGTTGTATGATATAAATACAAATCGGAGAGCTTAATAACCTTATTCATGATAAAATCGTCGGTTTCGATTGCAGCGAGGCGAACATTTGTTAAATCAAGTTAGTCCAGTAATACTACATCACTATACTGTGTTTTTATCTCTACAGCCGTGCCTCGAAATATGCAGTGGTGTATTATGCAATTCTACATTCTTATATCCACCTAAACTGAATATTTAAATTTTAGATTCGAGATTATTTTTGTTAAAACACACAAGTTATAATACGTTACATTTTTATTGCCGTTTTAGTTTAAACGTAGTCGGGTAAGAAATATACTTCTTATGCAATTTAAAAAAAATAATCAGCATTAAGTAAATTTATAAGTCCGCAGTAAATTTTTAGCCTTAATTGACTTTGATCACTGAAAACACGTTTTTTTTAGCCTATCAAACTTCTTTCTACAAGTAGTAAAATTTTATTATTGAAACAGGCATGCTCATCTTTTGTGTATTTCATATGGCTTTTTGCAACACACATAGACTTTTTCAATGCTTATTGCATCCTCATTTATGATTTTTGGAGAAAAACTGTTCAAGTGACAAAAAATATTTCAATTTCGGGGCTACTTTGAACGTTCAATGTTACACCAATACTAAAATATTTTGTCTACAACAGAGTAAGGAATGTTGTTGATGCATAACTGAAATAACATTTAAAGATTTTTGTTTTAGATTCATTTCACAACCTTCAAGAACTTTCAAATATGCCAAGAAAGTACAAAAAAAGACTTGATGCCAGAAAATACAAATGCTATTCTGAAGAACATTTAAAGCAAGCACTTTCAGATATTGAATTTAAGAAAATGTCACTGAGGAAAGCCAGTGAACATTATAGCATTTCCTTAGGTACATTGAGTCATCATATGAATAAAAAACATACTGGAAAAACTGGTCATCCATTTGTTTTTAACAATGATGAAGAGGCTACTTTTGTAGAACATCCTCAGACAGTCGCCAAATGGGGATTTCCTTTTGACTCTTTTGACCTAAGATTACTGGCAAAAAACTACCTTGATTCTGAAGGTCGAAAGGTTACACAGTTTAACAATAATTTTCCATCGGCGGAATGGGCTAATTCATTCATTAAACGACAGTCTGGTGAAATTACATTTAGATTTTGCCAAAATATTAAGCGTTCAAGGTCCAATATAGGGTCAAGAATAGTAAAATCTTATTTTGATGAACTGAAGAAGTCGTTAACAGATGAATCAGGGGATTTTATTCCCCTAACTCACATATATAACAAATCTTTCTGCAAGGCAGAACACATCTGGACTACATGGACAGAAGGTGGCACCAAAGGCACACGGTATAATAAGAGTAAAAGTGGTTGGTTTGATGCCTGTTGCTTTGCAGACTGGTTCGAGAGCATTTTGATACCTGGCATTGACAAATGTGCTTGGCTCCTAGTGAGTTAGACGCTTGCTCGCTAACCTGAAGGTCCTGGGTTCAATCCCGGCATAGGTCGAGATAATACCTTCAGGTTTCCACCTGTCAATGATGCAAGTACGAGGGGCTGACATGGAAAAAGCGTTCGGATGGGACAATAAACCGAGGCCCCGTGTGCTACAGGCTGTGCACGTTAAAGACCCCTCGACAGTTGAAAATCGGAAAAGGGCAGGCTAATGCCGCTGTCCTGGCAAAATTTCCCTCATTGCACCCTGCATGGCGTTACCCGTCTTCATTAGCCCACATGGTGCAGAAAAGTAGGACGTAAAACTCTATACATTTCATTTCATTTTGTTCACCCCTAGCTCATGAGAGTGATATAAGATTTGCTTGTCTTCCTGCCAACTCAACTCACTTGCTCCAACCACTATATACTATATGGGCCATTAAAAAGGTACTGGAGAAAAGTTATTGACAACTGGAAAAGTAGTAGCAAGAACATTATATAAAGACAGCTTTCCCATGCTCCTGACTAAACTATATCACTTGTTATATCCATCTGAAGATTTACAAAAATCTAATTTCATTAATGATTTAATTTTGAACGTCAAATTCAGCTTTGTTTTGTCCATACTTGTTGGATTAGTGCATTAGCTTTGTATTTCATTGTTGATTTGAAATTTTTTTCAATGTATGATAACTCCTTACTTTTTTTTAAAAACATTGAACACTTTAATTTAGCCCTATAAGCATGGTATCATTGATTGAAATCAAAAAATATTTTGTGTTCAAAGAAGAACCAAATCAGGATAACTTTGAACACCCTTTTAATTTTGAAAAAAAAAGTATCACAATATGCCACAGACGTAAAAGTTTAAAAATGTGGTCTACCCATTCTTCCCCCCATTTAAGGATATTTAGATAGATAAAAGGTAACTATTAAGTAAAAATAAATAATTAAGTTGCTAAAAAATGTTCAAAGTATCCCCGGTTTACGGTACTAATAGTATTCACATGTTACTATCAAAGATTAAGCCAATTAAAAAAAGTTATTATGTATTTTGTTCGAAAAATTGTACCGAACCAATTTGGTGCATGTTGTAATGACCTGCAATTATTACCTACAAAACCTCACCCTTCCTTTCAAATTGAATTAAGATTCGTGACGCTACACTGACTCTTTTTAAACTCATTTTAATTTCGTTCAGTATGTGTTATATTTGACAATATATATATATATATGTATATTTTTGTATTTGTACGCTGCCCACAAGAGGCAATAAATCTTACCATATACGTAGTTGAACGTACTTTGACCTTTGACCTCCTACATGTACTTCCGGTTTTATAGCTATCTGTAAAAAGCCAAATTCGCAACTTTGGACTGCTCTAGCACGTGACCTAATTAACCTAGAGGGTTAATTTTTTCGGTTTCCTAATGTGCTTCTCATGCACTTTACATAGATATATAACAATCGTTATTTTAAAGCAAAATTGAAATTCGTGATTTTTTCAAATTTGAGTTTTTTTTTACAATATTTGCGTCTTTTTGAGCTTTGTATATGTATATCTTATGATCTATTTGATGTAGAACCTTGATATTTGGAATACAACTAGACACTTTGAATATGAATTCACCTATGACAAAAAAACTTATGTGGGCGTGGCACATCCGGGTTGAATTACTAATTGTTTACATTTAGAGGCAGGGGCATAACTCGCATAGGATGCGTTTGTTCAAAAAGGGACTTTGCACACAATTACCTCATCCTTTTGGCCAGTTTGTGTTAACAGCTCAGTTGTTTCAGCCTTATAGTTCCAAAAAAGGAACGGGTTTTAACATTTGGATTTTTTCATTTTTCGATTTTGACCTTTGTTGACGTTTGTTGACCTATATCTTTTGACCTATATTATGTAGGAGCTTTACATTTCGAACATAACGTAATATTCTGAATATCAATTAACCTATGCAAAAAAAATTGAAGTGGGCTTGGCACATCCGGGTGAAATTACTCATTATTGACATTTTTGGCCAGGGGCATAACTCGCAAAGTATACATTTGTTCAAAATGGAACTTTGCATACAATTACCTCATATATTGAGCCACTTTGTCTTAGAATTTCAATTGTTTTTGCTTCATAGTTCAAAAAAAGGAACAGGTTTTGGAATTTAAAAATTTTCAATTTTTGACCTTGACCTTTGTTGACCTTGACCTTTCTAACATCAAACGTCATTGGCATTGGCTATCTATTTATACTTTTATATTTGCCGTCCTATGTCAACTTCCGGTTTTATAGTCGTTAGCAATTTGAAATTTTGATGGCGTATATCTCTTGATCTTGACCTTTTTAGACCTTCTCCTTTACAAGATCAAAGGTCATTGACCTCGGCTATCTGCTGATACTTTCATTTGTGAGGTCTGACGTCCACTTCCGGTATTACAATCTTCTAAAAAATGAAAATTTCTCAACTTTAGACCGTTCTTACGCTTGATCTAATTATCGTGGAAGGTTGATTTTTTCAGGTTCTTTTGCATTTTGCTACATTTGCAAAGTCCCACTCTGTGCCACGAGTGGCTCTAGTTATTATTATTATTATTATATTTAAACATTTTGTCCACACTTTGTGGATTATGGATTTTTGTATCACAAAATATTGTGGAACGAATGAACCTAGGACGAACATTAAAAGTGTTGGCGTAGCCAAGACTTCATAGACGGGGGTGATGGGCACCTTTATCCCCTTTTTGACTTTTCGAGGGTACTACCCTCTAAATACGCCACTGTAGTTACTTGTAAAAACGTAGTAATATTAGAAGATAAATTGCATAAAATGCCGGAATTTATTTTCAAAACTTTCAAACAAAATCCCCTTACGATTGTTGAGGAAGATAAATCCTGAATTGATTTTGAATAGATATACTTGTAATAAGCCTGCTTACCAATTCATTAATAAGGTTAAACGTAAATTTGGACTAATTTGTTATTAAAATCTATTGCCGAAAGAACAAATGAATGTACACCAAATTTCATACAACGCGGAATCTTTTTAAACAGGTTTGAATTGAGAAGTATGGCATTGTTATTTTTTTGTAAACAAATACGACATTTTTTTTTGAAAAAGAGAAATTTGGATGAACATGATGTGTTTTTGATTGCAAAATCGTTATTTTGAATATTTAGGTAGTTTTAAGCAATTTTTCCCGAAAAAAGATCAAATTATGACAAATTTTATTTACCATGCCATGGTAAATAGCCGTAAGGGTACTTATGGCTATTTACCACGCTTACCACGCCAATGGTAAATAGCCACTGCCAACTTGAAGTGTAAAGATTTAAACTGTCAAATTTCGGATGTCTAAAAACTTAATGTTGAACACCCCATAAGACATAAACTTTTAACGTCAAGATGTAAAAACTCCCAAATTATCAATATATGTAACTGGAAGTTTTAATTAAGATCTTCAACTCGTATCATGCTTAAAAATTGCAATTTTGATAAATAAAAAAAAAGTATATAGTGCTGTATGAAACTTGAATTGTCACGTTACAGAACCCCTTAAAGTTAAAAATTGCGATATTCAAATTGCTATACAAAACCGGAATCAATCATCTTTTTGTGTTGGTCACTAACACAATCAAGAGTCATTTCCGGCCGTTTCAAAAAGTGCTTTTTTAGGTAGCCCACTTTGATGATATCAGATCCCCCTTTTAAAGCTCAAATTAAACTTTTACAGTCAAGTAAACTAATTTCGTGATAACCTATTTTTCGTGCATCTCCGGGAATGATTAATAGTTTATATGTGCGACCTCGCGTGACCTCCATTTGCTTGTTATGATAAACATGGTTTTCTGTACAATATCAGCTAGTAGAATGAATCCAGTAGTTTCAAGCAAGGTAAAATGTATTTATGTATACTTTGACAAATACAAAATAGGGGAATTCAGTTATTACCAAACGTCACAATTTTTATCGGCCGAATGTCCTTATAATCCCAAGCTGTAATCGGAATTCCAAGTGTCGTCTGCTAGAATGTAGTCCAATGAACGAAATCACGGAAACTAGATTCCATGTCAGCAGAAAAATTTTATGGGACACAATGTGGGCAGTGTTCTTATGTTGTTTCAATGACTTTTAGCAATAAATCACCCTTACGTTTTAATTATCTCATTTTGTCAGTCACTATTATTATTTTTTAAATCATTGTTCTTTGAACGAATTGTCATTAGTTATAATGAAATATTATTAAAGATAAATATTAAGAGAAATTAATTATATGGGTATCCATACAACGTGTTTTTCTCGACTTATTTATAGAACAAACATTGTACACGAAAATAGGTTACGCATTAAGCAGCCATTGTCGAGTTACTTACTCGTGAAATATCATCGTGTCCAAACCACACCCCAATTCGTCATACTTTCTCGGGTTAATAAGAGCACGTCAAAAATTCGTATTCGTGATACGGTGATGAAATATGTGTCATAGTGAGGGATTCATTAAGAAAATCGAAACCAACCAATTTTTTTTTGTAGAATATCTGAGGAAACTTCTAAGACATAAAAAAAAAATTTGCGTTCTTTTATTTAGACGAAATTCGATGTTGAATCCTTATATGCAGGAATATAGGTTACACCACTGTAAATAAACTTTCAAAACTATCTGTCTTTTGATTTTATTCACATTAAATTACTTATATTGAGAGTCACTATATCTTGGTAATTGGTATATTGGTACTTTAACACATCTTCTTGATCTGGCCACGTATTCTCGATCTTAGCGCTAGCATGTTCTAGAATCAATGTTAGATGATAAGAACCTAGGACATCCTAGTGATAAGATCGTTTCGATAATACGTGGCCTGGTATGGTAAGTCTTTGGTAAAGTTACTTACTGGGTTGTTTCGGATGACTCTTCAGGGAAGTTTGCAATAGGAACTTCAAATCGATTGAAGTCTACTCCAGGATCAGGAATTATTGGTTTGATCCTAGCTTTAGTTGGTTGAAGTTGTCTCCTTTTCTTTCTGAATCTGGGACCTTCTTGAGATTCAATTATATAAGATCTAAGAGAACCACGAGATTCTATAACTTTTCCTGGTAGTAATTCTTTGTTGTATTCTATTACAACAGGATAATTTGGTTGCAAGTTTGATAAAGTTGTTCTTCTGCTTTGTTATAATAAAACTCTTGTTTCTTCTGTTTCTGTTGAAGGATATCTTTAATTATGTTACCATCATATTTATCTGGTTTTAATAATGTTGAAGTGGTTGGTAAACTTGATTTTAGTGTTCTACCTGTGTGTAATTGAGCTGATGATATCATAACTACCTCTATTGGTGTATTTAAAAAGCATTATAAGGATCTTTACTCTTTTCAATCAAATTCTTTACAGTCTGTACATATCTTTGACTATTTGACTGAAGATAATGTGGACATGTTTAAAACCATAATCATCAGTAACCCTCTTAAATTCAGTATCAATATATCCACAATGGATATTAACTTCTTCAGATAGCGTATGATATTGGTAGTTGTTAAATTGTCTAATTTATCTACCTCAGGCCATTTTAAGAAATAATCAACAGTTAAAAGATACTGTTTCTATTGGTACTCAAATATACCGGCACCAAAAGATATCACTACTTGAAATTTGGCTTGGACAAAGTCGAAATTTAAAAAAAGTCTTCTAGAGTACCCAGGTATTCTTTTTATTTACACTTTAACATAAGTTTAAGAACGATCGGACTAAAAATGTAGTCTGTATTAAATGTTTACGTTTTTTTTTTGCATTTTTCAAGATTGCGGCTAAACTGTTAGTGTACAAAAAGTTGGTGACAAAATTTTTGAATCAGTTTTTTTGAAACTGAAGTCTGCTTTCAAGTTTTATCAAGAATACACACACAAAATTTTGAGGCACCTGTCACACATTTTTCTTTTAATTTCATTCTACCTGTTTTGGCATCCTTTGAATTATCTTATCTAATTATAATGAATTCAGGAAATTTTTCAGTTAACATTCTGCGATTGTGATCATCAACTTTGAATGTGGAAGTGGAAGTGGAAGTTTAACAGATATGTAAGGAATCATTATCCTCGCCTGTGACTTCGTTACAACATTTTTTTTATGTCTTTTGATTACATTTCTTTCTGTACATTTACGTGTTCGGGCTTCGGCAAATAACAAATCAACCTTCTGTCTCATTACCCCCTTCAACTTAACAATTTTAAAATTACGGTCTATAAATCATACATTGAAAGTCTTCATGCAGGAAGACTTGACAAAAGGTGTGCAGAAATTGCAAATGGTCAGAATGTTCCTAATTATTACCTAGTTATACTTAACCAACATTACCCCAAATATACAGACAATTATTATACTTACCCAACATTACCCCAAACATAAAACTATAATCATACTTACCCAATATTACTCGTAAAATACTTACCCAACATTTCCCAAACATACAAACTATAATCATACTTACCCAGCATTACTCGAAACATACAATTATTATACTTACCCAACATTTCCCCAAACATACAAACTATAATCATTGTTACCCAATATTACTCCCAACATACAATTATTATACTTACCCAACATTACCCCAAACATTCAAACTATAATCATTGTTACCCAACATTACTCCCATCATACAATTATTATACTTACCCAACATTTCCCCAAACATACAAACTATAATCATTGTTACCCAACATTACTCCAACATACAAACAAATATTATACTTACCCAACATTTCCCCAAACATACAAACTATAATCATTGTTACCCAACATTACTCCCAACATACAAACAAATATTATACTTACAAAAGCGAGAGACCCCTTAACTCTGTTTCATTAATTTGCATTTTCTTTAGATATAGACCTTCGTTTCATCAGTCAGATTCTACAATGTATACCACATTATATCAACACAAAAGCAAAACCAATATCAAACATGATGATATCCTTTGTATATAACCGTAACATTTCCATGTTCTTTTTTCTTCGTACGATATCATTTTGTACCATTCAAAAACACTTCAACCATGTTACATGTTTTTTTCTCTCCCAACATTCTACAATTAAATCCTTTAAACATCAGTTAAAAACTAAAGACATCCAGATTTCCAGTTATTTTTATCTTGGTGACCGATCTTCACATCATTGTTGAATCAGGAATTGTATGAGTAACCTCCACTCGGACATATTTGCTCGACACTTAACTGATGATCCATCGTGCCCATGTGACCATCCCTTTGAAAATGCAGATCATTTTTTTCTTTATTGTCCACGTTATCGTGCCCCAACGCTCAAAGACTCTATACACGTTCACTGTGCATCTTCTGGACACCGAGTTACTTCTGAAAGAATCTCATGATCTAAGTCTGAAAGAGAACTCTTCTATTATCACCATTGTCCATAAATTTATCACACCGCTTCTAAAATTGCATGGTTGTTCGGTCTGACTCAAGCTAGTAATTAGATGTCGTTCCATACCTGTTTCGTGTAGTGGTTCGTTTAATGAACAATTGTTTCATCATAACTCAGATTTACCTTATTCATTCCATCTGACAGTTATTTTATGTCTGTTTTCTGGTGGGTTTACTTTATGTCTTATCCTTGGTGGCTCATCTCTTCTGAGATTTACCTGATTCACCCATGATGACAGTTGTTCTATGTCCGTTCCCCGGTGATTCATTTAAACTACGATTAAGTTGACTAGTTGTCTGTTCTCACATGATGGTTTCCTGGTGGTTCATACCAACTGCGATTTAGCTTATTCGTCCTAGTGTACAGTAAGTTGTTTCATGTCTTATCCGTAGTGGCTTACGAATTAACAGTTGTATCATGCATGTGATTCATTTCAACCGCGATTAATTTAATCCATCCTAGTTGTCAGTTGTTTGTGGCTCGTTTAACCGAAACTTATCTGATTCAACCTAGTTGACAGTTGTTTGTGGCTCGTTTAACCGAAACTTATCTGATTCAACCTAGTTGACAGTTGTTTTATTTCCGTTCCCTGGTGGTTCATCTTAACTGCGACTTAGCTGATTTATCATAGTTGACAGTTTCTCATGTTGGATTTCCTGGTGGTTCATATCAACTTCAATTTAGCTGTTTCGTCCCAGTGACCAGTTGTCTCACCCGTGAGGGTTCATTTTACCTGAGATCTATCCCATTCATTCTAGTTGACAATTATTTTATGTCTTATCCCTGGTGGCTCATCTAATTTACCTGATTCACCCAAGATGACAGTTATATGTTTGTTCCCCGGTGATTCATTTATATTCTCATTAACTCAATTCATCTCAGTTCCTTTCGTGTCTGTTCGCTGGTGGTTCAGTCCATGTCCTCAATCGACCAGAGTGCATCGGCGATTGTTGAAGCTTACGGCGTCAGGGTAAGTTGACGGAACATTGAAGATTTACCTCCCATAACAAAAAATATTGATTTATTACGTTATATCACGTGATAGCTCCCCTACCAATATATAACCCAATGTTCCACTAAACAAGCACATTACGCACATTGACTATATCTGTAACCGGTCTACAAAAATCTTAAATGTTATGCGTTATGTTTCAGGTACCACATGGGGAGCAAACAGAGAAACTCTAATGATGATGTACAGGTCACTGGTTCGCTCAGTTATTGATTATGGTTGTATTGCCTATGGTAAAGCAAGTGATACTCAACTGAAGAAACTCGACGTTCTACACATGAAAGCTATACGTATTGCCACCAGGGCAGCCGTAGGTACGAAGAATGAGGCGCTACTTCAGGAGGTGGGAGAGAAACCCCTCTGTCTTCGGAGGGAGGAGCTATCTCTCAAATTCTGGGGGAAACTTCAGTATTTGTCCGAAAGTTGCCCAACGTATTCCAGCATCAGAAGATTTACTCGTGTCGGAAATAACCAGAAGAATCGGAGTATTTCTTACGGGCAAGCGGTCACTGATCTATTGAGAGAGCATCAGCTCGATCAAGTAACGATCCTTGAACGACGCCTATCGGCTACTCCGTTTTAGAAGATTACCAACCCGACAGTCAACACCCAGCTGATCCAGAGTACCAACAAGCACGAGAACCCAGTGGGAGCAAGAGCTCGCGCTCTTGATCTCATTGATTCCGTGTACGCCGACCATTTGAAGATCTACACCGATGGTTCCAAGAGTAGTACCGCAACAGGTTACGGTTTGTGCAGCAAAAGGCATCCGCATCAGTAAAAGGATTCCCCCGCACTGTTCAGTGTTCACAGCAGAACTTTTTGCCATCAGGGACGCGGTAGCATGGCTGTCCGTCAATCACACGGAGCATGCCGCGATTCTATCTGACTCGCTAAGCAGCCTCCAATCTATTTTTCTCACCTCTTCTAATTGCAGGTCAGAAGTTATTTCCGAAATAAGAAGAATGATCCACAACTAACAAACCAACAACAACCAGAAGATTGAATTAGTATGGGTTCCATCGCACGTCTCCATTCCTGGCAATGATCAAGCAGAACGTTGTGCCAAGGAAAGTCTGAGTCTGGAGGATATCGAGCCTGTAGAATACTCCTATTCGGAGTTCTGCAGTATCGTATCTTCTAGGATCAACCAGAAATGGTCCGACATGTTACGGAACCTAGACACCGCAAGATACCAGATTGATCCGAAGATACCAAACCAAACCAAAGCAAACCATCCATCTGTAGCCATCTGTAAAGTGGCAACCAGACTCCGGACCAACAACGTACTACGAGACCATCAGTTCAACGCCAATAAATGTCGCTACGGCCACGTTGCCACAAGGTCGCATTTCCTCATTCAATGCACTGAACTGAAACCCGCTCGTAAGCCACTGATAGAGTACCTGGTAACCAACGGCATACCACTCACCATACAGAATGTTTTGGCTCCACCCATGGACCACTGGTATACGATAATGGAACTAGTGTTCCATTTTATAACCAAATCTGTCTTGAACAGATAGGCTAAGTTTTTAAACTCAAAGTTTCTTAACACTTTTTAATTATATCCAATCAATTCAACAAGTTTCATTGCAGAAACATTAGAGAACATCTATCCCCCTTTTGTGAAAGCTTCCCCCCCCCCCCCCCTCAGATAATCAGATAATCTAACCAAACCAAACCAAACCAACGACTACCACTCGACTACCAATCAACAAGAAATACCATGATCAGAACTAGTTTGGAAGATCAAAGGAGACCGAGTAACTCACGCCACACCATCCAGGGCCGAGTTTCACCGCCATGTCATTCGACCCGACCAGATCTAACGAAGAATCAACAACCAAACCAACAACACCGAATCATCCAATTTGATCCAATCCAACTACCAACTACTACAACTACCAACAACTACCTAGTTTGCGATATCAGCATCCGCTGGAAGCGAACGTTAACTTGTCATCTACCTACCTACCTACCTCAACAAGCACATACGCTTGAACCGTCAACCAAACGACATTCATTTTATATTCAGTTCAAAATCGATAGGAAAGCGATATATTTGTATAGCATCTGTGTGTGTTACTGTTGTATTTCTTGGAATTTTTACATTCAAAGGCGATTTTACCGGATAAAATAGCCCAGCAGTTGGAAAGGGTAAGTAGACAGGTGCCCGTTGTTGAGACTATATTTGATAACACTACTACACTCCTACATTTTTAATTTCGTGGAACTTTATGTCCGTGGGGTGTACGATAAGTGAAAAAATATACGTCCTTTATAGATATTCCTCGAATCGACTAAATATATGGTAAAATGGAACAGAATAATAATAGATTTAGAGAATTAAAGGAAAGTAAAGTGCTCAAATTATGGAAACCTTTAGTCCGAAAACTGGATAAATGCGTCCCTTACCATAATTAAAAGAATTAATTGAAAGGAATATTGCAGTTAATTTTAGAACGCCGACACTATTATAAAGTTTAGCGAACAATTTCTTATACGCAATTGTTTTGGTAGTCCGAACATCTCAATGTATTCCCCTGATAACTAATTCGACAGTTGTCGGAGAACAAGGGTAAAAAAATCTTGCTCTTGTTTTTGGTGAATTTCCGCACCTAAAGTACTACATAAAAACAGGCCGGGTAGAGTTTTGTCTGATATGACATTGAATTTCAATGTGTTAAAAACTGAGTTTAAAACTGTTGACCTGGATATAAATTTCAGTTGTGTAGGAAATACTAGACTGGTATATTTTTGACCTTGACCTTTGTTGACCTTGACCTTTGTAGGATCAAACGTCATTGGCATTGGCTATCTATTTATACTTTTATATTTGCTGTCTTATGTTTTATAGTCGTGTGCAATTAGAGATATCTCTGGATATATCTTTTTAGACCTTCTCCTTTACAAGATCAAAGGTCATTAACCTTGGCTATCTGCTGATACTTTCATTTGTGAGGTCTGACGTCTACTTCAGGTATTAGAATCTTCTATAAAATAAAAAATTATAAAATCTGGCTGCAATTTCTGACCAGATAACACTTGAAAAATTACGAAATTCGAAAATTTGTCGCAAACTTTTTTCGATTGAAATTTGCAATTTTTTTGCAACTTTTTTGTTTTTGCATCGATTGATCTGAAATTTAAAATGCAAAGAGACATCAATAAAGTCAATGATATGATACAGTCAGAGTTTTGACGTCACTTCCGGTTTTGAAGGTGGAATCAATTGAAAGTACAATCTACTTCCGGTCGAATAACTTCCGGTGTAAATGAAATAGGTCAACGGAATTTATGCAGGTCGTAAGTAAATGCTAATACAAAAAAACGAAGAATATAAAATCCAGACCGGAAGTGATACTTTGGCCGCTATCTTGATTTTCAAAATTTTCTTAAAATCGAAATAAGTCCTTAGGGATAAACTAAATCTGCATAAATTTGGTGTCGATGTAATCTGCTGTGGTAAATCTACAAAACATTAGGAGCCGATTTTTGAATTTCGCTTTTGCATTTTTGCAATTTCCGATTGAATTTTTTCAAAGTTTGAAAGCTTATTTCTTGTGACCTTGACCTTTGATGACCTTGACCTTCATAGGGTCAATGGTCATTGACCTTGGCTATCATTTGATACTTTGAACTTTGACCTCCGACATGTACATCCGGCTCTATAGCTATCCGTAAAAAGCCAAATTCGCAACTTTGGACTGCTCTAGCACGTGACCTAATTAACCTAGATGGTTTTTTCGGTTTCCTAATGTGCTTCTCATGCACTTTACATAGATATAGAACAATTGATTTTTTAAAGCAAAATTGAAATTCGTGATTTTTTCAAATTTGAGTTTTTTTTTATACCATATTTGTGTCTTTTTGATCTTGGTGTATGTATATCTTATGACCTATTTTATTTAAAACCTTGATATTTGGAATACAACTAGACACTTTGAATATGAATTCACCTATGACAAAAAAATTGGGGTGGGCGTGGCACATCCGGGTTGAATTACTAACTGTTTACATTTTGGGGCTGGGGCATAACTCGCATAGGATACGTTAGTTAAAAAAGGGCCTCTGCACACAATTACCTCATCCTTTTGGCCAGTTTGTGTTAACAGCTCAGTTGTTTCAGCTTTATAGTTCCAAAAAGGAACGGGTTTTAACATTTGGATATTTTCATTTTTCGATGACATTTGTTGACCTATATCTTTTGACCTGAATAATGTAGAAGCTTGAAATTTAAAACACAACATAACATTTGGCAGATCAATTACCCTATGCAAAAAAATTAAGGTGGGCGTGGCACATCTGGATTATATTACTCATTATTGATATTTTTGGCCAGGGGCATAATTCGCAAAATATACATTTGTTCAAAATGGAACTTTGCATACAATTACCTCATATTGTGAGCCACTTTGTCTTAGAATTTCGGTTGTTTCCGCTTCTTAGTTCAAAAAAAGGAACAGGCTTTGGAAATTCAAAATTTTCAATTTTTGACCTTGACCTTTGTTGACCTTGACCTTTGTAGGATCAAACGTCATTGGCATAGGCTATCTATTTGTACTTTCATATTTGCTGTCCTATGTCAACTTCCGGTTTTATAGTCGTGTGCAATTAGAAATTTTGATGACGTATATCTCTTGATCTTGACCTTTTTAGACCTTCTCTTTTACAAGATCAAAGGTCATTGACCTTGGCTATCTGCTGATACTTTCATTTGTGAGGTCTGACTTCTACTTCCGGAATTAGAATCTTCTAAAAAATGAAAATTTCTCAACTTTAGACTGTTCTTGCGCTTGATCTAATTATCGTGGAAGGATGATTTTTTCGGGGTCTTTTGCAATTTGCTACATTTGCAAAATCCCACTCTGTGCCACGAGTGGCTCTAGTTCTTTATATTTATTATCTAATATAGGGAATGAAATAAATTGCTATTCATACTGTATGTGGTATAAGGTTGAGTAGGTCTATACGTTGTCAATGGTCTTTTGTTCAAACTGGATATTTTTCGGGTTATGTTACTATGTTCATAATGGATTTTTATAATGAATATCACTTATAATTGCTTAATTTAGAAAAGGGGATTAAACGCAACAAGATTAAATTTATTTCCTTCAACTTGTAAAAAAACATAGTAACATAACTTCTTGTCCATTCTGTATAGATGATCATTCCCACTTTGTATTATTTTGTCCTCATTTTCGTAAACTGAGAAATGAAATCCTTCCTCAAAATTCCGGATATTTATACTTTTATCAGAATATGTACATTTTTTTGTACGATCTGATGTTTTTTGTTCAAAGTTTGAAGGTGCATATCTCATGACCTTGGCCTTTGATGACCTTCATATTTCTTGTGATGATAATTGACCTTGTCTATCCAATGACTTTTTGACCTTTGGGGTCAAACAACTCTATCCGATTTTACAGGGGTCTAGATATCGTCCATTTCGAACTATTGCAGTGGTGTATCTGAGTCCCTTATAGAGATATAGCAATAATTCTGTCGCATTTGTAATGCAGAGATTCTCAGCTTTCCATTGATATGCATTTAATATGTCTATGTAACATGAATATTTCGAAACTCCGTTCAATGTCATTATGAAGATGATCCCTATCGATTTAATATAGGGAATGAAATAAATTGCTATTCATACTGGTTGTGGTATAAGGTTGAGTAGGTCTATACGTTGGCAATGGTCTTTTGTTCAAACTGGATATTTTACGGGTTATGTTATGTCGTATTTGTAATGCAGAGATTCCCAGATTTCCATTGATATGCATTCAATATGTCTATGTAACATGAATATTTCGAAACTCCATTATATTCGGTGATAAGACCATGCCCTTCACGTCAGTATAGATACAATTACTGAGTTTGACTTGTCGGTTAAAGTTACATTCTCCCCAATTTTTTTCAGATATGCACTATGTCAAGTCTGTGCATATAAGGAGTGGGGTGGATTAAAAGGTGTCATGATGTAAGTTGAGCTTACTGAAGCACCCTGGAACCACGCCCGCGGCTTAATTGATCCACTTTCTTATTTCTTATCCGAATTTGTTCAAACTTGGTATGTACCATTAAATTTGTGATTTGCAGGAAAGTAATATATAATAGAATTTGTGCAGTGAGCATGCGCATTCCCAACTTTCTTATTTCTTATCCAAATTTCATCAAGTTTGGTATGTATGTGTATAATCAAATTCTAAATTTGATGGAAATATTGAATTGTTGTTGTGCGCGTGCGCATGCGCATTGCCAACTTTCTTTATTCTTATCCTAATTTCATCAAACTTGGTATGTATGTGTATAATCAAATTCTAAATTTGATGGAAATATTGAATATTTGTTGTGCGCATGCGCATTACGAACTTTCTTATTTCTTTTCCGAATTTCATCAAACTTGGTATAAATGTGTATAATCAAATACTAAATTTAATGGAGATTTTAAATTTTTGTTGTGCGTGTGTGTGTTACCAAATGTTTTAGTTCTTATCCAAATTTCTGTCAAGCTTCGTATGTACCTTTATGTCGGAACACGCTCTGCATCAGTACTGTTAAGGAAACAGTTCTAGTTGCAGTGCGTTCTTCGAATGTTTTTTTGTTAATTCTGCTGCCATTGCCCAGTCTAAAGTACGCATGCCACATACTCACTTTTATGATTTCATTGTAAACTGGTGAAACTAAATACCAGCTAAGTATTGATATAAATATTACACAAAAATTATACTGCACATCTTGTGTATTTGAATTCATTGCAAAACTAAAGCGTTACATTTTGCGTCCGATTTAAAGGTGGATTCATTCAAAGCATCTAATTCCATTTGTATTGTTATACATGTATTGTTGTTGTTATTATTGAATGTTATCTCAAAATATCAACTTGTCATTCTTAGCTGGGTAAACCATACCTCTATTAAGCACCACCCCTTAGTAAGCAGCCACTTCTGAGCATTCCCTTGACTGGCTGCTTAATACAAGTTGCACTGTAATATGAATATAATTTGGCGCACATTTTTTAACCGGAAATGACGTAGGACGAAAACGTTTTTTACTTTTTTTTCTAATTAACGGCTCTAATTTCGATCTGATTTTGATTTTGAACTGAGTTGGACAAGTTAGCAATTCAAGAATTTTAGAATTTTGACTTTTGTCGCTGACTTTTTGATTTTCAAAAGTCAATTTTTTTTTAACTTTTACAATTAAATTTTGATCGATCTGAAAATTTACAGGTAGATAGACATTTTGATTGCGAAGTATAATCAATTTTCATATTTTCGATATCACTTCCGGTTTTGACGTTATTCGCTTTTAAACTGAAAATTTCAACTTCCGGAATTCTTGAAATATTTGAAAAATTCTTTTTGCAATAAGCTAGAATTGCCCATGCAAAGATGTATTATTTCAAAAATCCGACCCGGAAGTAATAGGTCAACCGCCATATTGATATGACTAACTTTTGTAAAACAGAAATTGAGCCTTAGGGGCTAATCGGATGTGTGTTATGTTGATGTCTATGTTATCTTCAATCGATTGCAAACACAGGAAGCCAATTTTTGAATTTTTATTTTGCTTTTCTTATATTTCCGGTCATATTTATCCAGTGAATGCAAAATGTTTAAGGCCCATAATTCGTGACCTTGACCTTTGGTGACCTTATGACAAAAGTTGTTACCCCTGAAGAGATCTATCCGATGATGTCTTCAGTTGTGCAATGTACACTTTCGGTTTTATAGCCATTTGAAAATAGCGATTTTTAATTTTAAAGGATTATGTCACGTGACCTTATTTATATATGATAAAATTTCTCATATATCTTTATTACCGGTTATCTCTTCTTTCCAATTGTATATAACACTAGATATTTTTATCAAAATTGCGCTTTTTAAAATTTGAAAAATTTGTACGGACTTCCATAGTAACTGTGCGTAATTTGACATTTGCCGTAAATCTCAAGCTTTTAACATGAAAGTATGAATATCTCATGATCGAATAATTTTAGACGCTTGAAATTTTTAACATAGCTTAGCATTGTAAACCTTATAACAGATGTGACAAAAAATTTTGGATGGGCGTGGTACATCCGGGATAGATTCACATTTACCTTATATATTTGTAATTTATTTACTCACAGAGTATGTAATTGTCACCTATAATATTTTGATGTCCGACGCCTACTTCCGGTTTTATAGGCTTCCAAAAACAGTTATTTTTTAAGGCTCATATCTCGTAACCGTAACCTTTGGTGACTAGTGGTCTGACGTAAAGCCATAGCCCTTGACGAAATCTATCACATGGTGCCTTTGATTTTGTTGTACAATGTTTACATCCGTTTTTATAGCCATGTGAATATTGCGAATAAGACAATAACACAAGCCGAGTTCCAGGAACATTCTTAAATGTTTGGAACATGGATTCCTATATTTCAAAAATTCTAAATATGGAGGAAACTGACCAAATCCACACAAAAAAATCAATTCTAAAAATGAACTTTTTCATTTTTAGAAAAAATCATTAAAGAATGTGTTAGAATTGTATCGTTGACCAGTGAAAAGTTTTAAAAGAAACATAAGGGGTATATAACGTTGTAATACATGGTCAAACTAACAGAATAGAATGCAATGAAGAAGCTCGTGTCGTAATTAAGCTACATCAGCCCTACTCTAAATTTCCAGTATGCAACGCACTGCATCAGAGTTGTAACCCATCGGCTCTAGTTTGTTTTTCGAATTTTACCTTCGCTGGTTTTCTTGGAAGGAAACATGCCACAGACTGTCTGTTGCTATTTTCTAGTCAAAATAGTGGACAATTATTTGTTAAATGTAAATTAGCACGATTTTGACCATCCAGATATGGGCGGTGGAAAATGGCTTTTTTTCTATTTTTCCATTTATCAGCTTTAATTTGCTCAAACTTTACTGTTTATTACTTCACGCTAATAACTACAAGATAGACAATTGAAAAAATCAACAATTTTGACTTTTGTCGCTGACTTTTGGAGCTCCAAAAGTTTTTTAATCTTTTCAACCTTTTTAACTTCTACAATTATATTTCGATCAATCTGAAAACTAACATAGGGATAGACACTTTTATTGCGAACTAAAACTAATTTTCGAAATTTCGATATCACTTCTGGTTTTGACGCTATTCGCTTCTAAAATATAAAATTCAACTTCTGGAAATTTGAAGATATTTCAAAAATTCTTTTTGCAACAGAGGGTATATAGCGCATTTCATAATTTTGGATATCACAATCGATTGCAAAAAAAGCCGATTTTTGAATTTTGATTTTGCTTTTCTTTTATTTCCGGTTAAAATTTTTCGGTAATGTCCAAAATTTCAAAGGATTCTATTTCGTGACCTTGACTTTTGGTGACGTTGTGTCTTGAACAAAATTTATTGCCCTTGGTGATGTCTATCCAGCGATATATTCATTTGTGCTGTGGAATGTTTACTTCCGGTTTTATAGTCGATTGAAAATTACGATTTTGTATCTTCAAAGAGCTCTGACACGTGACCTAATTTACATACACCAAAAATTCTTATTGAATCTTACTAGCGTTCATCTGCCCTCTATACCGATATATAACACTAAATATTTCAATCACTATTGCGCTTTTTAATATTTGAAAATCTTGAAATTGTTTCAGCAGACTCAATTCTCTCATAAGAGACCACCTCCAGTAAGAGACCGTTTTTGAATTTACCCCTGCGTGGTAAATAAAATTAAAAACGAAATAATCCGAAATATTCCTACAAACAATTGCGCAAAAACAAACCTCAACCGAACACAAGACTAGATTGCGTCAACAAATAATTGTACTATTTATTCTGAACTAGGAAGAATACCTTTATTTGTAACAAGAAAATATCAATACGTCGAATTTAGTTCTAAGAGCATGTTATGCTGATATGCTGAATGGACTCATTTCTAGGAGCTATAGTCCATGGATAGATTTTATAAAGCTCGGATTTTCCTATGTATGGGCGCAACAGCATGTTACTGGCGAAAATAGGTTTTTAAGTGAAATACATCAGAGAATTAATGACGTGTATTATCAATCTCTTCATGAACAAATTAAGTCATCATCTAGATCTTGTAATTATTTGTATTATTATTATTAATTGTCAAAACCTATGTTCTGTGTATATGGTAATAAAGCAATACAATACAATGTGTTTCGAAACGTAGTATGTAATAAAACTAGAAGTAGTATATCCACTTGTGCTCTTAATGTTTACCTCCCTGCTTCTATATGTCTTTTATAAAATTATATTAAACACCATTATGGAGATGAGACGTTTACGCGTGATTAACCAACTTAAGTCAGTGCAGCATAAATTATCTAAATCTTCATCTAGTGTTATATTTCTGTTAAGATGCCGTGACAATAAACTCATACATATAGGACTCGGGTTACGTGCGCCTGTAAAGTCAGCTTCTGCTTCTAAGATACTTCTGACAGCAAGCCACCGACTCGTCAAAGAACTATTATCACATCCCCATAAAACCAAGTATGCCCTTCTGAAACAAGTGTTAATCTTTACTGAGCAGATTCAAAAACTGTTAAAACCGACAGACTTTAACTAGTTATTCTCATTAACGAAGAAAGCATCCACCAAGATAACCGGAAAAACGAAAAACTACCCATCTCAACAAGTTCAACAATTTGTATTTGAAAAGAACAGTCGTGAACCTCTCCTCTCATACATTAACAGACGACCAAATAAGCTTGCTATCCAAAGAGTTAAAGTTCGTACCAACCAACACACGAGCGCCCACTGAAACATTCCTCAGGAATATTGAAAGAGGTATGGAGCAACTTTGCCCTAATGGTAATATCAACTATGTACATCACCAAATTATGAAAATATTGTACAAACCTAATCGCATAAAACCGAACCTAACCAAGACTGAAACCCAAGCCATCAAGGAACTGAAGTAATCCTGACATCTCCATAGTAGCAGCTGACAAAGATAAAGCAACAATTATAATCATCTAACAGACCCTATCAGACCAAACGACTAAAGAAAGACCCTACACCTAAACTAGACAGACAACTTAAAGCCACCCTGAAATCCCTCCGAGAAAACCAAGAAATAAACAAACAACTGTACGAAAAACTGAACGTCTCCCACCCTACAGCACCTTATTCTAAGTCAAGATACACAAATATCCTGTAAATTACTTGTGTGCCCCAAGGGAACGGTATACTATAACACTGCCAAATACCTTGCTAAGCTTTTATCTCCATTGAGCAAAAGTGCTATATCAAAAACTCTGCTGACTTCTGTGCTCAAATTAAATCGATTAACAGGTGTGGGAAACTAACCCACCCAATAAATAAAGAACAAGTACTGTCATGATGGTTAAATGTTTTTCGCTCACTCATTCATCAAGTTATACAATTGGTACATGGGCCTAACATTTATTCAAGTAGCGACAAAAAAGTAATGGAAAAGTAGTACACGCAGTCGCAATATAGAGCATAATTTACATAATTCGCTATTTGAACAAGGCAGGTTCAAACAACAAACAAACCTGATTTGTGCCTGTTTTATTTTATTGTTTATTATTTATTTATTTTTATAGGACCCTAAAACTATCATTTCCCTCCCTAGGTGCATACATGTATTATTAACAGGGCCCCGAAAATGTCCTTATGAATGTAAAACCTGTTTTTCCCTGAATCGTAGGCTCAAAATTTCAAAACAGACAGTTCTAGAAGAAGTGTCAAGCAAATATTTGTGTTCTCCTTTTATATTGAAGCTATTAATAGTTTAGGTCTCTTAAAGAGAAGCTGACATGGATCTCAATATCGCTTATAAGACATTTTTTTAAATATCTATAACTATTTAATACAATTTTCCAAAGTTATACAGCAATAAATACAGCTCAATGCCTCAGAAAAACACTTTTTATGCCACCCCCTGCACCGGTCGTTAATCAGACAGTCGTCTATAGTCGCCATTTTTGTGTGACGTAACAGAGGTAAAGAGCAAACATGGCGCACCGTGAAAGCGATAGCAGCAACTCGACTGATTTCGAAAAAAAATGTAATTTTATCGTGTCCTGAGAGCTCCTATGATCTTGAGGAATCCGATAGTGAAAGAGGGAGATCTCCAGATAATTTTGCAGAAGGTCACGGCAATTTGCCGTATAGGTACGAACCCTATGCCTCCGACGCCGATGCCGATGGTGACGATGAGGGTAGCGGGAGTGAAGATGGTGAACCAGCTGCTACAGGGGGCATTCCTGCCGATTTTAGTAGGCTGACCAATATTGAATGGTAAGTTGAACACATTGTTTTATAGAAAGTCGTTTAAAAGTCAGATTTTCCTTTATTTTAATATGCTTGACGGAAATTGAAAGTCACATCAAGCGTTACTATAAATAGGCTAGATGCGTGACGCCATTTGTCTTATAGAAAAGGGATTCCCTGTGGCTTCCTACCCTGTTTCAGTATGTTTTTTTTCTCTTATGTAAAATAATGCGTCATTTCTGGGTGTAGAAATCCAGAAAACATCAGTTAATTCCAGTCATTTGCTAAGTTAGTGGTTTTTGACATTCATTCGAGTTTGACATAGGCCTAGTCCTGGCCTAGGCAATTGTAACAAAAAAAGAAACAAAACAAAAGACAGTTGACTGGAATGTTGTTCTTTATCATTTAAAGTTAGTTTAGCCCATTTACAACCCCTTATCATTTGCAATAAAAAAATCAAGTGCTAACCATCCGAACTGCAAAACGAAACTAGAAATCCAATACAACATTTTGGCAGGTAGTGAACTTTCATATGAGGAAGTATATCAATGTAAGCAAGTATTTCATAATGAAAAGTGGTATCAGGTGTCTACAAGAGTAAGCACACCCATCATATATATAATTATTATAATATATTTAAAATACCTTCTTATAATTCCAGGTGTCAATGTGGCACATGCTCTTATATCAATATGGAAAAACCGGAAGAGTGTGTTTGCTGCATTGAGCTTGAGAGGGTGAGAGAGAAGAATGAGGGTCAAGCTGGGGATTGTATAACACAGCACCCAGCTTTCCAAACAGTCTGTCTGGACCCAGATGTACTTGATGTAGCCTACAGCCACTACAAGCAACATTATGGGCCGATGGACAAATTCCAAAATGAGTAAGTGAACAAATTAGTATTTACCCTCTGATCTTTTCAACAAATAACAGTTTTATAAAAATGTCAAATGTGACAGTTGCTTGCTTGTTTCATGACCTGGTATTTCATTGCCTAATACATAATCACGTTTTTATACAAATTAGGCATCAACAAAATGCATCATTTAAGTATAACATTTTGATGCATTTTTATTATGATTATATTTCAGACGCCGCAGATATACAGCCTATCGTCAGTTTGTGCGCTGGATATGGGACTTCCTTGGTAAAAACATCAGAGTACCGCTACCTGCATGTGTTGTCACACATGTAAGACAGAGATATCCTTCACCAGAATTTACAGGTTTCCTGGATGTGGAGTCTGCTTCTTAATAAAAAGTAATAAAAGCAATAATCTCTTTATTCACATGGGTCAAAATTAGGTCTATTATTTCAAAGTGAAATGGGATCAATCATCAATACAAAAATACAAAAATTAAGTATTATTTACACATGCAGTAAGCACTATACAAAACTACAACTAGAAGCTCCTACATGGAAATAACACACACATGTTCACTGCCATTTAAAATCACTACCTTGACAGATGTTTAAAAAGGCATAAGTAATTAACAGAGCCTATAAATCATGTTCAAAGGCTTAGAAATGGCTATAAATGTTACTAAAAGCTCAGTTGAAATACTTCAGACTTGTTAGAAATTTGACTCATTAAGTCGAGGAAGTGATTTATAACGGCTGTGAACTACTGTGTGTTATTTCCATGCAAGAACCATGTGTAGATGAACGGATTATATTCTTCAGGTACATGACCATAACTTGAACAGGATACCACAGCTGAAATAAGTACAGTCTGGAAAAACTAAAAAAATACTTTTTAACCTTTCTTGATCAGCCACCCATTAGAATTTTGCTGGTAATTCTCTCCTAAATTAGCTAATTATATATTAATTATGGACATGTGAGACAAACTGGTACCTCTACTTTCTATTCATTTAAGTATTAGCATTTTCATTTTCATAAATAAAAACAAGGTAAGCCAACTTTGAATTGAGGAATTGTGGGATAGTTAAACCCAAAGAGGCTGTCATATTGCCATACTTAATTTGTAAATAAGATAAAAACTTTCATCATTATAAATGATCACATCAAATTTCATTAAAATCAGATAAAAATAGCGATGCAATTGTAATACGCCCAAACATTTGTAATGGCAGCTAATTTGTCCTTTTTTTATTCCAGTGGGATTAATTTAACATGTCAAGTTTCATTTAATCCATATAGAATTGAATATTTTGAGTGGCAGCAAGTGGCAAATCTTTGTCTGTGTTAAGACAGTTATATATTTACGGACGGACGCGCGAATGATACCATATGTAACTTAGTTTTATGAGTCTTGTTTTTTGTGCCTTTAAGTAGATTCTCACAAATACTACCTTGAGAGACCTTCCTTATTTTTATGGGTCTGAACCTTTTCTGTGTCTTTCTTCAATATATTAAGATGCTACCTTGGGAGACCTTCTGTCCTTATTTTTATGGGTCTTAACCTTTTCTGTGTCTTTCTTCAATATATTAGGATGCTACCTTAGGAGACCTTCTGTCCTTATTTTTATGGGTCTTAACCTTTTCTGTGTCCTTCATCAATATATTAGGATGTTACCTTGGGAGACATTCTGTCCTTATTTTTATGGGTCTGAACCTTTTCTGTGTCTTTCTTCAATATATTAGGATGCTACCTTGGGAGACCTTCTGTCCTTATTTTTATGGGTCTGAACCTTTTCTGTATCTTTCTTCAATATATTAAGATGCTACCTTGGGAGACATTCTGTCCTTATTTTTATGGGTCTTAACCTTTTCTATGTTTTTCTTTAATATATTAGAATGCTACCTTGGGAGACCTTCTGTCCTTATTTTTATTGGTCTGAACCTTTTCTGTGTCTTTCTTCAATATATTAAGATGCTACCTTGGGAGACCTTCTGTCCTTATTTTTATGGGTCTTAACCTTTTCTGTGTCTTTCTTCAATATATTAGGATGCTACCTTGGGAGACCTTCTGTCCTTATTTTTATGGGTCTGAACCTTTTCTGTGTCTTTCTTCAATATATTAGGATGCTACCTTGGGAGACCTTCTGTCCTTGTTTTAATGGGTCTGAACCTTTTCTGTGTCTTTCTTCAATTTATTAGGATGCTACCTTCGGTACTTATTCTTATGGGACTTGACATGATATCATGTATTGTTTGTCAGCATTCAATCTTTTGAAAGCTGTTCCATTTGAAAAGGCACAACCTGCCTTGTGGTGGGCCTATACAACCAGCTCATGGTTTTGTCTTTTTCACCCCACGTCTTGATACAACCTTTTTCCCCCAGCAGTTGTCACACTGAGGATAGTGACCCTTGTGATGGTAGGGTATGTGCGGATAGGTGTTGTAGTTCTTTCTATGGTCGCTAGATGGACCTACCGGTGGTATTTCCTATTATATTACAGTTATTCCGCGTTAAATGTCCGCGAAAAGTCGAATTTTTGCTATACATTTAAACAAAAATTAGGGACGGGGCCGTTTTCGGGCGGGGACGATCATCAATTGCTTTTTTATGTGGCCTAATACACATATTATACAACAATATATCTTAATAACAAAATACCACAGAAGTGTCAGTTGCACAGTTAAACTATAATATATATAAGCAGGTAATTTGATACCCTACAATACAATTTCAATACAATATGCTATTAATGGACACAAAGAATAATGTTAAATAAAAGTCAAACTAACCCAAAGGTGGGGTTTTAACCAAAGCTGTTGTAAATTGTTTTAACTAATTTGATGTTTAAACCCGTGAATGAATAAATATAATTAAAGATAATTATAATATAATATGTAATAATTACTAAAGACTAAGCTTTACTTTAGATATAAAAGGTAAAGTATAAAAATTCAAGATGGCTACCGTTAATAAACTAAAATACCATAGTTACATTTGTTCACCTCTCATACAAAAGATAGTTACCCAAAAGACAATTACCCTATAAAATACCCAAAACACGCATACCCGTGAAGTTATCTGAAGAAAATAACTATGGTGAAAAAGGTTGAAGTAGTCAGATTTCTTATGGTATTGGTGTAGTGAAATATATATAATTTACATTGAATGTTCTTCAATGTTGTAATGGATAGTATGTTTAGTGTATTTTCCTTGTTTTATATTATTTCAATATATTCTTGGGATTTGGATTGATCTTGTTCAAGGTATGTTACATTTTAGTTATCTTTTGGTACTTTTGATTATCCCGGTTACTAGGGTGGCATCCATGTTGTATTTTGCAAGTTTTATATCTTATAGTGTTTTTCATATCTTATAAATTACATTATATATATATATTCCCTATCATTATTACAATTAACTATTCATACTAAATTACATACAATGCACTCCCAACTCTATTACACATCTTATTTTCAGATCCTACACCTCTGGTTAGGTACATTCCCTCCTATTGGTTTATTAGTTTAAAACCCCTTTACAGGGTAGGTTAAGTTATTAGTATATATTTATATTGTTTTACATTTATTAGATACCTATACCGTAACTATGCAAAATGCGACAACACTACTCCAAAGACCAGGATAAAAAAAAGGAAAGTTTCTGACTGGATAGGTGATGAAACTCATTGAAAACTCACTAAGCTGACCAATGACAGAAGGTGACAAGGTCCAGTGAGGTCAGTTCAGTTAAGAGACTAAGAGGGGGCAATAATAAGAACATTAGTATTAGGTCAGTGTAAAGTAACAATGTGCTTATAAAAACAGTAGTGGTGCATATAGATAAGACAACAATTAAATAAAACAACCAAGATTTTTTTTAAAATTACCACAATTATGTCAGGTTCCCGAGAAAGGGTCCCAACTATCCTTAATGAGCCTCTGCCAGTCTTTAAGATAGCTTGCCAGGCAAGGTAATATACGCCCACTGGCAGCTTTGATTTTGAATAGAAATATTTGGCAGTACAGTATAAATCACCAGTATGAAATATTCAACCTTCAGTCATACACTTCCTTTGAACTCTTTGGGGCAATACTGAATAATATTGAGTATGAGTTATTGCCAACGTGTTCAAGTTTTAGCTCGTGAAAACTCTAGAAGGACCTTCCGGTCGGTACTGAATAATAAAACCAATCCTCGAAGCAGGCAGCTTAGCTAGTTCCCCTCGTCAGGGGCAGGCTTTAATTACAACGGTCATTTTAATGCTACACTGCTACACAGAAACGGTTACATGATCAGGATAGAAAAGCATTGTATTCATTATATTTCATTTTTAATAAGTTAAATATGTCTATTGACTGTCAATTGAAAATCTATGATTCTTTAGTTAAGTCTGTTCTAATGTATGAAAGTGAAGTCTGGGGGTTCAATTTGTCAAAGGATGTTGAAAAAGTACAAAACGAGTTCATGCGAAAAATATTAAAAGTAAGATTTGGTTCAAACATATGCGTCTTAATGGGTGAAACTGGATGTTACCATCATATATTTGTAGAAAAATTAGAATTTGTAAATACTGGCTGAATTATTTTAAATTGTGCATCAGCTTTATTATTTAATATTTATCGGGAGCTTAAGTATGATTGTGACAGGTTTAAACAGAACTGGGCAACTCAAGTGAGAAATTTACTATATATGATCTGGGCTTCAATTAGTTTTATATAAACCTTTTTTGACTGAAACAGGAACAATAAAGTTTCTTACTTTTATAAAAGATGATAACTAACGTAGTATTCTTTGCAATTTTAGATTAGATAAGTTACAGTTAAATGCTTTTTATTGTTTAAGAGCTAAAATTAGAAAGCTATTTCAAGGATGAGGTCAATAACTCCTATGAAACATTTTTCTATTTGTTTGATTTTTGATAGGGTTCATCCTTGAACAGCAAATTATTGTGGGACTTTGCTTTCAGCAAATTCCCAGTTTGTTATCGAAATGTCAATTCTTTTTTTTTTGTGGGATTTCAGCAAAGTCCCAGTTTGTTATCGAATTGTCAATTCTTTTTTTTTTTTTTTTTTTTTTTTTTTTTCAACATTCACGAACCTTAGATATAGGCGACGATGTGCATAAATATATTTTGGATCTTTTTTGCAAAACCGGAAGTGCCACAGTTTAATATATGCAAGAATAGATAATCGGCTCTAAGAGTCGTATTTTTCGATCGATTTTCTTTGGGTTTGCATTTTTGGAATCTACTGTTAAAATCTGAAAGAATAGCAGTTTCAAAATTTCAAAATTCGAAAATTTGTCGCAGACATTTTATTTGCCAAATTTTGCATTTTTTTCATTTTTTTTGCTTTTTGTCTGATTAATTTGAAAACAATTGAGCAAAGACAGTTTAAGAATGTAAACAAAATGGTACAGTCAAATTTTCAATTTCACTTCCGGTTTAAACAGGAAAACGATGTTCACTTCCGGTTGAATATCTTCCGGTGTAATTTGTATAGGACAAAAATTTTTATGCTGAAAGGTAGACAAAGTTATGACAAAAAAACAAAGAAAAAAAATCCGGAACAGACGTGAAATTTTGGCCGCCATTTTAATTTTTCTGAAATGATTCGATTTTTATTCAGACATAATGGCTCATCCGATTTAAATGATTTTGGTGTCAAATGAAAGAAGATAAAAAAATCCATGACATTAGGAAGCTTTTTTCGATTCTCAATTTTGCTTTTTTGCAACATCCGGTTGAATTTTTTCAAAGTTTGAAGGGTCATATCTCGTGATCTTGAACTTTGATGACCTTGACCTTCATAGCTGTCCGAAAACAGCCAAATTCGCAACTTTGGACTGCTCTAGCACGTGACCAAATAACCTACAGGGTTTTTCGGATTCTTAATGTGCTTTTCATGCTCTTTCAAGTGCTTATAACAATCGTTTTTTAAAGCAAAATTGAAATTTTTCAAATTTGAGTTTTTTTTACAATATTTCTGTTTCTTTGAGCTTGGTGTGTATATATCTTATGACCTATTTTATGTAGAACATTGAAACTTGGAACACAACAAGACAATTTGAATATGAATTAACCTATGACAAAAAAGTTGAGGTGGGCGTGGCACATCCGGGTTGAATTACTAATTGTTTACATTTTGGGAAAGGGGCATAACTCGCATAGGATACATTTGTTCAAAAAGGAACTTTGCACACAATTACCTCATGATTTTGGCCAGTTTGTGTTAATAGGTCAATTGTTTCAGCTTTATAGTTCAAAAAAGGAACAGGTTTTGAAAATTCAAAATTTTCAATTTTTGACCTTGACCTTTTTTGTCCCTGATTTTTGTAGGATCAAAGGTCATTCACATTGGTTATCTATTTATACTTTTATATTTGCTGTCCTATCTCAACTTCCGGTTTTATAGCCGTATATATTTAAAAATTTTGATGACTTGTATCTCATAACCTTGACCTTTGTTGACCGTCTCCCTTTCAATGTCAAATGTCATTGACCTTGGCTATCTCCTGATACTTTCATTTGTGAGGTCTGTCCACTTCCGTTATAACAATCTTCCAAAGAATTCTTCTCAACTTTAGACTTCTCTTGCGCGTGATGTAATTATCGTAGAAAGTTGATTTTTTCAGAGTCTTTTGCAATTTGCTACATTTGCAAAGTCCCACTCTGTGCCACGTGTGGCTCTAGTATATAGATATTTTCATTGCGTGGCAAATCTATCGATTTGTCACGCTTTGTTTTCGTTATGATTATTATTTTTTTTTTTTGTTGGGAACGTCCCTAGATAAAATCGAAAATGGTATAGCATAATTGTCTTCACCAAACATTTTTAAATGACCTGGAATCAAAAATGCATATCTGAAACTCAATTTTTGCTAAACCGGGAGTGTGCCATTGCATAATGTGCAAATATTTTGCATCAAGTCTGTAGGACTTATTTATGTACCGATTTACCTGAAATTTTCTTTAATATGTTCATTGTTATTAGACATATCTGGTGAGGCTAAAAAATTTTGAATCTAAAATTTTCAAAAAAGCTCAAAATTTTAACTCAGCCGTTAATTATCCGATTGATTTGAAATTCACAGGACATATACAGAATGTCCATACAAATAAATTTAGACAATCAAAATTTTTCTATCACATCCGGTTTTTTTAAATCACGCCTGGCACCCCCACTTCCGGTGTAAATATCAGATGTTGGCAAAAACCATATATATTGTCTGTCAGTCATAATTAGAATGCACTGCGCAGAAAAAATGCAACCGGAATTGATGCATAAGCCGTCGCCTCGGACTGACCCATTTTAGCAAAAAATTAATTAGTCCTCCATTTTTTATCCGATTTTTATGATTTTGGTGTCTATTAAAACCTTGTAACCTTGTCTACAGTTTGTTGGAACAGAATTTTGAATTTCGAATTTGAATTTTTTTTATATTCGTTTGAATTTTTTGAAATGTGACCTTGACCTTCGCTGACCTTGAAAATTTCACTGTAGGATGTTCTTGACCTCAGCTATCCACAGGTGTACTCATATTGGTTGAAACATATTAAATTCCGGTTTAATAGCCATTCAAAAATTAACAGTTTTGACAACTTTGGACGACCTTTTCTAATAAACAGAGAAAATTATTTTTTTCAATTTTGTAATTCCCTTTTGATTATCTTTTCAATGATATATGACAATAATCCATTAAATATGTTTTAAAAATATTGGGTTTTTTTCGACTGAGGGTTCTAACTTACAATGTAATTAACTCCTAGCAATATGGTTTGTATATTCAGGATCTACTTTTTTTTCTATTTTCAACGATATGTGACATGGGTGGTTTAATACAAAATTGAATTTGTGAAAATAGGCATAAAAGTGTTAAATGTTTATAAAAAATGTGATAAAAATCTGTAGATTGTGGGGATTCAAATGTGTTATAACAGGTTATATAATATGATAGGAAAGCTATCCATATGAACTTTTGACATGCCGGTGTGAAGTAGTTTGGGTCATAAACAGATTAATCTGATTATGTAATCTTTTAACACTTAAAAAAATTACTTTTTTTTTTCAATTTTCACTTACAATAATTTAACATACACTCATATAGAGTAGTGAATTTTTGATACATTAACCTGTTCGAATTTTTTCTGTACCATTAATAGAACTAGCTCTATCTGCAAGATACACACAACAGTTTTGGTTATTGGTGTTAGTTAGGCTGAGGGAATAAAAGCAAACGGCGGGCTGTCTATATCAAACACTGACCGTGGAATCAGAATACAGAGCGGGATTCGAACCCACAGCACTTAATCGCCTAGCAGGCACCAATTCAACTGGCTTCCGACAGCGCTAACCCTTAGCAATAAAAAGAACGTGGCAATTTTATCTTCTGCTAAGATTATTATAGGTCACGAATTCACCTACAGACCAACCTACTAGTTTGCTTTCCACTTCAAATATAGTGAACATAAATACACCATCTACTTCATCATCACCTCACAGATCTCTCACGATTGCACCGTCTTCTTCAACATCACCTCGCAGGTCTCTTACTTTTGATAAGACACTCTTCTTCATCATCAACTTCTTCTGTCACCAACGAACCGGCATTATCTAGACCCTCTACTAAACCACACGTTCATAGCCGACAGAGTGATAAATCCAAATTCAATCTACCAAAACCAACCAAACCTATTCTCATCATTGGATCGTCAAATTTAGGCCGTATCCCAGAAGGCACCTCAGAAACCCAAATAGAGAGTTTTCCAGGCGCAAAAATCTGTCATTTGAAGTCTATCATCACTAAAGCAGAAGCCAGTCAAGTACCAAATAAAGTAATAGTACATGTAGGTCTAAATGATAAACAATAAGATGGTAATTTCATCCACATCCAAATGTTGGAACTGCTGTCAATTGTCCGAAACAAGTTTCCAAAAGCCTCCCTGTATGTCTCGCCGATACCATTTTCTTCATCTTTAAAACGAGCATGTCCTGGAGCCTTCAAGAACCTATCAAAATTCAATGAACTTATCACAGCTAAACCACCAACTAATACCACTACCATTCCAGAATACTCCGGATTCATTAAAATTCAAAACGACAATATTTATTGGACAGAGATGACAGCCAAGAATGTATTTTCTCACTGGATGGCCCATTTAAACTAGATGCGGGGGTGGACCGAAACTGGATAAAACAGTAGTGAATCTGAGCTCAAGATCATTATCTGTAATGGAAGAAAGTCTATTGGTAGGTAGGTAGGTAGATGACAAGTTAACGTTCGCTTCCAGCGGATGCTGATATCGCAAGTCTATTGGACAAAGGCCTTAAATTTATACCCACGGCAGTGCCTTCATCCATTGACAAAATTTTAGATGCCACTTGCAAATTTGAACGATTAATAAAACTGGCCTATTTTTACAGAAAAACCCTTGGTAGAGGAACCCGGAAGAAGTTTGTGGAAAAATCTGAATGGACTCCACCAGATGCCCTAATACACACCGATATTTTAGCAATTTGTGATAACATGCGATTTGAAACTTCTCTCTTACCATTGGTAAAAGAAAATAGCAACTTGACGCGAGCTGAAAGGACCATTTTAAACAAACTAAAGAACGATAAAAATATTATCATACGGAAAAGTGATAAAGGAAGCTCGTGTGTCATCTTAAACTGCGAAGATTACATTAAAGAAGTTGAAAATCAATTACAAACAACGCGAACATTACCAAAGTTTAGATGCTCCGATGTTTAAAGAAACCGGCAGTGTGATTAATGACATTTTAAAAAAATTAGTCAATGGCAAAATTATTTCAGATAAGCAATACGACTATCTTTCGGCTAGTTCTACTGCACGTCAACGGCATATTTATACCCTCCCGAAGATCCATAAGAACCCGGAAACAGAATGGTTTTTACCGAACATTATACCTAAGGGTCGACCAATCATTTCAGACTTCTCCAGCGAATCTTACCTTTTTTGTTACCTTTAGCGTGCCAACATCCATCATATATAAAAGACAGATCCGATTTTGTTGAAAAAATAAAGAGTTTAGAAATCCCAGAAAATGCCTTCTTCATATCAATGGACGTTAGTAGCATGTATACAAATATTGACATCGAAGCCGGTTTGAACGCTGTAAAAAAAATGCTTTGAGAGAACTCCTGATCCAAAACGGCCCGATTCTGAAATTCTGAAATTACTCGAAATTTGTTTAAAACGGAATGATTTTTATTTTAACGGTAAGGTTTATCTTCATACTTCAGGAACAGCAATGGGTAAGAGATTTGCCCCAAGCTATGCCAATATATTCATGGCTGAATGGGAACGCGAAATTGATTTGATCTCTCATTTCAAACCAATTTTCTTCGGACGTTTTTTGGATGACATATTTTTAATTTGGCAACATACTATTCAGGAATTCTGGCAATACTTCGAAATTCTAAATAACCATCACCCATCAATCAAATTAACAGCAAATATAAGTGATCACAGCATGGACTTTCTCGACACAACAGTATTCAAAGGACCGGAAGGCTGATATTAAAGTATTTTTTCAAACCCACTGATACCCACCAACTTTTATTGAAAAGCTCTTTTCATCCTAAACATACATTTTCAGGCATAATAAAATCGCAAGTTTTACGGTTCCGTAGAATTTGCACTAGAACAGAGGATTTTGGTGATGCGTGTCAATTAGTCTTTAAAAAATTGCGAGAGCGGGGATATTCAAAACGATATCTACGCAGCATTAAAAGCAAAACTCTTTCAGAAATTGAGAATCGTAACACAATCCTCGTTCCGGTAAACTCTAATCAATCTTTCGGATCACGGCCGTGCAGATCTACAAGATGTAGAACCTGCGAGCATTTAACAACCAATTCTTTCTCTAATAAGCATAACGGTAAACAATTCCCTATTTACGGTGAGCTTTCTTGTACCAGCACAAATATCATTTACCTAATGTCATGCGACAAATGTCATTTACAATACGTAGGCGAAACTAAAAACTCTTTGAGAGAAAGAATTAACGGCCATCGTTTCGACATCTCCCATCATCTGGATAAACCTATTGGGAACCATTTCAACTCTCTCAACCATTCCCTCGCAGATATGAAGGTGGCGCCCATTGAAAAGCTCATCGCAGAAGAAGACACCAACCCTA
This sequence comes from Lottia gigantea, assembly GCF_000327385.1. Lineage (NCBI taxonomy): Eukaryota > Metazoa > Mollusca > Gastropoda > Lottiidae > Lottia > Lottia gigantea. The sequence goes on along the minus strand of NW_008709781.1, from coordinate 580,148 downwards.
AAGTTCAAGACTATACAGGGAGAGCTTTTGGATGAATCAACTTAAAACTATTTCACTCTGTGGACTAAATATACAGTTTGATTCTCAAATAATCCCATTTGTTGCTCCATTCAATAACATTTCTTGCCAAGCATCCCGAATTATCAAAAGATACTACACAGAGTTACAAAATAAATTTCCCACTATTTTTTACAAGAAATTAGTCATAGCATATTCGAAAAATAAAAATCTACAGGATATAGTTGTTCGCGGTCGACTTGACCCCACCGATGATGTAGAGTGATCTAACAGAATTAATTATGTTCATTGTCTGTTTACTTTATAGTATATAATAGTCTAAAACAATTTACTTTCTATACCTGCAGCCATTAATCGCTTTTCTTCATTATTCCAGAAAAAATTGAAGCAGTCTGAGTTTTTATGATTCTGTATTTTCCACAGACAATTGTCCCAATAATGTTATTTCCGTAAATTTAGATTATAAGTATTATGAATTTCTTTATTAGGTCCAAGAAGATTTATATGATAACCGTTATGATCTTCTTTTATTTGGTTCATTGCATATTAGCATCACAATTATTGTAACATAACTTTAACCCTGTGCCAGTGCCTTATATTGAATAGTAACTTGTTACTCTTCAATCACCCTAATCACTATATTTCAACTCTATAATAATTCACAGTTTTTTTTAATTTTTTGCAAAATTTCCCCTTATGATAATAAAACATACACTTATTTAGAGCAGTGACTTTTTGATACATTAACCGGTTCGAATTTTGTCTGTTTGTCTGTACCATTAATAGAACATTATATAGCAATTTTTGGTTATTGGTGTTATGCTGAGGGTATGAAAGCAAACAACATTTATTGTCGTCTGTTAAGCTTATTATAAGTCATAAATAAATTAGTCTGACTACGTAATCTTTTAGCTCTATAATAATTCACATGTTTTTTCGAGTTGTGCTATATTTTCACTTACAATATTTAAACAAACGCTCATTTAGAGCAGTGAATTTTCACTACATTTACCTGTTCGAATTTTCACGACCTTTGCAAAATGAAGATGACAATACACCTCAAATTCCCGACATTTTATATGATAAAGGTCAAAGTAGCAGAGTTCGCACTGAAACTAATATAAGCACTGCTTCGAAAAGTGATGCTATTCCCTTACTTAGATCCCTGAATGAAATACAGTCTCAGGTTTATTATGACGTTTACCAGTATTGTCTGGACAAAGTTAATGGTATAAACCGCGATCCAGTTAGAATCTTTGTTACTGGTTCAGCTGGTACCGGTAAATCTCACCTTATCAAATGTATTCAATACGAAGCGTCTCGTATTTTTGCGAAAACTGCGAAAAGTTAAGATGACATCACTGTTCTCTTAACCTCACCAACTGGGGTGAGTGCTTTTAATATTGGAGCGTCAACTATTCAGAGAAGTTTTTCAATAAGAAAGGGGTTCTCATTTCCACCTTATCAACCATTGGGACAAGAAACTATTAATACATTAAGATGTAAATATCGCAACTTACAAATATCAATTATAGATGAAATTTCAATGGTAGATCTTAAGCTTTTTTTGGCGATTAGGGCAAATAAAGGGTATCGATGAGTTATTTGGAAATATCTGTGTCATATGTTTTGGAGATATGTGGCAACTAAGACCAGTTAAAGGTAATAGTTTATGTCATGAAAGTGTCATAGACCTATGGAACGGTAATTTCAAACTTGTTGAACTTACTGAAATTATGAGACAAAAAGATGATTTAGCCTTTGCCCAAACATCGAATAGAATTAGACAAAGAAAAAAAAGTGAACCAATGCTTGCTTCAGACGTCAAAATGTTACAGAGTAGGGTAACTGACAAAATTTTTGTAAAATTTGATAAAGTTGGAATAAATGAAGACAGTGTTCCATATAGAACACATTGCTTTGAATATTTTGGATAAAAATATTAACGTAATTGTTATCTATAGACCACCCGTTTATCGATTAGATTTATTTCTCCCAATGTTAGAAAGATTATTAGTTGAATCACAAGAATATGGTTCAGACTATGTTATTATGGGGGATTTCAACTAAAATATCTTGGAGAGTCATTTGTCTATACTAAATTGTTTTAAAAAATGTGGTTTTTAACCACTTGTTCAGCATTACACTACTGAAGGTGGGGCACTTATAGATCATGTTTATATCAGTAAAGAAATTCCGTCACATAATGTTCACATTTCACACATACCTGTATATTATAGCTACCATGAAGCTATCAAAATAACCATACGATAAGTTATATTGAATAAGTTAAGATCGAATTTACCCTTTCTCAAAACATTTCATTTAGCTTGGCTCTTCACTAAAAGTGGTCGAGTCAACACCGGGCTTGAGAGGGTTTGAAGTTCAAAAAAGTCTTACAGCCATCAGGCAAAGTATCACGGGCCACGCTTAGTGTTGTTCACAGATCTAGTTATAATTGATTTTTTTTATTATTATCGTTATTTTTTCCAATTATCTGACTAAGGCCTACTAACCCTTAGTCAAACGTGTTTGACATAAATGCAAATTACGTTGAATATGAGTGTACTGATCACATATTTAATTTTTAATAGGGCAATCTTCTCACTGAAGATAGGCCTACCTGAAATATACCAATAATCATTGACATTATGATAATAAAGCTCCGAAGATTATGTAATGTCCTCAAGTTGAAAGCCTTTAGTTCCGTTCCAAAACCTTTATTATGAACTCCAGTCCACAATCCAAGGTAAGTAGTAGTGGAAAAGGGAGGAAAAAAACTACAATACAAAAATAAACAATGATAAGCAATAGGCCTCTTGATCCAATACAATAAGTTGTATGAATATAGAAAATACAAATTCCTGATAACCATCCATAATAAAATACTTAATCCTTGATAATTATGAATATAAAATTTACATTCTACAGATTTCATATAAGTTTATATAAGTTTATGAAGTTTTATTAAAGGTATAAAATGGAGGACAGACAAGTACTGATCAATGACGTCATAGTTCTCAATTTTCCCTTCACATAACCTGAACCTGAACTTCTATACATATTATAACATTAGATATTTGAACTTATCTGTTACATCTCCCTTTTTTCAATTATAGGCTTACATCAAAATTGTATTTCAAAACATGCTATAGTTTAAATTGCACTGTAAAACATAATATAAATTTCACTTTGAAGTCCCACAATTGACTTTAAATTGTTCTCAGTTAAAATAAAATGAAGATTTAAAACCACTATTTGCAGTCTCTAATTTCTATCAGAAATCATTTTGAATAGTCCTATTAAACAGTCTCTATAAGTCTCTTAAGTGGTTTGACTATTCTTATGATTATGTAACATGTCAGGTCAGCAGTTCATGTAGGGTTAATAATAATATTGTTGCCGATTCTTGTGTCAGTTCTAGGCTAATTAACCTAAGGGAAAAGTTCGAACATAATTATAATGTGCAAATAACAGCTTTCAAACAATAATTAAATCAATATATATAAATATAACAGTGTGTGGCTTGAAACTAGGCAAAACAAAAACACCCCCTGGAAGACATATAGTGAAAATTGATAATATATTGTGAATTAACCTGTATTTAATTGTATGTTAATTGTTATTAATGCCTTATGCTATTTTCTCTTCTTTCTTTTTGAAGGTATACACTATATCAGTTATTCTAAGCTTAATGGTAGAAAATGATACTTTCCCATTAAGAAAGATTAACAAGGTAACAAAAAATATACATACATAAAATATACCATATATATATGGTTAATATACTTATAAATATTTAATGTATGTTAATTATAGTGCCCTTTTCTCCTTTGATTTTAAACTATATATATCAGTTATCCTTAGCTTATTTGTAGTAAAATGATACTGTCTCACTGTGGAAGATTAGCAGGGTAACAAAAAACAAATATTTTAATTACAAAATATATATAGAAACCTGTCACACTGCCAGTGTTGCATTAGAATGATAAACATGATTTATATTCTGTTTGGCCAAATGTTAAGGGAATTTTAACAATATTTAAATGACACAAGTTTTAACTAGAAATGAAATTGTCTGTTGCAAAAAAAAGCTTTTATGAGAATACGAAAATGTTTAAATAAGAGGCAATATTATCATTATCATGCTTTTTTACACTTAAATGATTTTGCATAATGAAACTGGAGGCACACAAGAGAGAGAACCTAACCTATTTTGTATTATATTTGAAGAAATCCTAGTAATATGGGCGTCTCTAAATATGTAACATATCTTACAAAACTTAATTTTTATTATTATAATACTCTTTGTATGAATGTGTGTGAATGTTTTCATTTATATATTCTTTTTTTATCATTTAAGTTATGCAGCATCTAAAGATATTTACACTTAACTGCATGCGTTTGGGAGACTGAGAACTGATCTGTTTGATGTACTTCGAGAAAAACAATTCAATATCTACTGTATCCAAGATTTTAGAATCTAAAGTTATCCGGTCACAATGGGGGTATGTTTTATTTTTTAGTCCTGGTAGATCTGATTCAAGAGGTACAGCTATTCTTTTTAATAAAAACTTTCAGTATGAAATCCTTAATTTTGAAATTGATGATATTGGAAACCTAGTCGTATTGAAGTTCAGAAAATAAACATAACTTTCTCTTAATCAATATATATGGACCTAATCTAGACAAACCAAATTTTTATAAAGATATTGAAACGTATCTAAGTAATTCAGATGTAGATTTTACAATGATTGTAGGAAATTGGAATTTAGTCCAAGACATTGACTTAGACACAAATAACTATAAACATATAAATAACCCAAATACAAGAAAAGCAGTATTATCTTTAAAGGAAAATTTTGATCTAATGGACCCATTTAGAAATATTAATCCAAATTTTTAAGAAGGTACACCTGGCACAAAAGAAAATCCGATTAAAAAAGCAAGGCTTAATTTTTTCTTAAAGAACTTATGAATTTGGTCGACAAAACAGAAACCTCATCTGGCTACAGAAGTCACTCGTTGCTATTTGAAATGATTTTAATAGATTGGAGGTATAACTATTCCCTACATTATTAAAAAAAGAAAGAAAGTAAGGTACACGATTCAAATCTGACAAAAGAAATAAATTTTATAGAAGCTTATTTAGACACTGATCCAAACTCCTCTACATTAAGTGAAATTCTTACAGATTCATTTACAAAACTATAACAAAGATTCTTGTTAGAAAACCATGATGAAACCAATAGCCAATTTGATATTCTGAATAAAATTTTTATGAAAACATATACAGTTCTGTAGACTCAGATTTGATCGATGTTAACCTAGACACTAAATTAAAAAAAGGATGTAAGAATATTGAGCAATACTGCGTCCCAGTCACTAGTAGGTAAAATCAAGGAGTCAGAAGTACTAAGTTTCCTTAAACATATGAAAAATAACAAATCTAATGGAAATGATGGATTTACATCAGAATTTTATAAAAAAAATTTGGACAGATATTAAAGATTATCTTATAAACGCTTATAATGACTCATTTGAGAATGAAATCCTCCCAATATCATTAAGACGAGGGGTAATCACTATTTTACCGAAAAATAACAATCCTAGAGAATTTTTATCAAATTGGCGACCAATATCACTTTTGAACGTCTCGTATAAAATTTTATCAGGCTGTTTGGCAAACAGAGTGGAAGCTCACCTCGATAAGATTATCAATGAAAATCAAAAGGGTTTCCTTACAGGGCGTTGTTTCGCGGGAAATACAAGAATGTTATACGATTTAATCAAATATACTGAAGAAGTGAGCCTTGGCGGAACTCTGTTCATTGTTGATTTTTTGAAAGCTTTCGATTCTCCTTCATGGAAATTTTTGAAAAATGTATTTGGCTAGTTCATTTTCGCACTAGAATTTATTCGATGGATCGAAATATTGAACGCAGGTTGGCCATTTATCATTCCACTTCAAAATAGAAAGAGGCTGTAGACAGGGGGACCCAATAAATCCTTATCTTTTATGATATGTGTGGAAATATTAGGTATTCTATATTATATATCTCCTTCTCTCCTTCTGACCCTTCAACTTTCAAAATTTCAAAATCACAACTTGAACAGTGTATACATGAGATAAGACTATGAATGTCAAAAATTTTTCTCAAATTAAATGATGACAAGACTGAATATCTGCTTTTAGGATCCAAAAATCAACTTAATAATGTAAATAGATCATCCATTGCGATTGGCAATTCCAATATAAATGCGTCACCCTCAGCCCGAAATATAGGTGTAATTTTTGACAGTAATATGCTCATGGATGTGCAGGTGAATAACATTACTAACCTTTGTTATTTTAATTTAAGGAACATTGGTAAGATCCGCAAATATTTATCTGTAGATGCCACAAAAACACTTGTTAATTCATTGATAACATCTGGTCTTGATAATTTTAATTCACTTCTTATTGGCATTCCTGAAAAACTTCTAAATAAATTGACTAATATTCAAAATACGGCAACACTCCTCATAACTAGAACAAAACTCCATGACCATATTACACCAATTTTATTTGATTTACATTGGCTTCCTATAAAATACAGAATAGAATTTAAGATCTTATTGTTAACTTTCAAATGTTTAAATGATTTAGCCCCTGTCTATCTAACTGAGCTTTTACAAATGTACTCCCCAGGAAGGACTCTACGTAGTACCAACAAACTGCTCCTTAAACCAAAAACTGCACAATTTGCTACCTATGGGCAACGTTCTTTTTCTGTCCAGGCGCCTATACTCTGGAATAATCTGCCATTTAGTTTAATATCAATTACCTCCGTTAATAGTTTTAAGAAGAAATTAAAAACACATCTCTTTACTCTGGCCTTTTCTTAGAGTTAAAGTTTTTAAATAGTTTAATATCAACTACCTCCGTTAATAGTTTTAAGAAGAAATTAAAACACATCTCTTTATTCTGGCCTTTTCATAGAGTTCAAGTTTTTAAATTAATAATGTATCATAAGTTGTCTATTTGTATTTTGTTGTATTTTGTTGTTCATGCTATATGTTTCCCAGTACTTTATTTTTCATATTTCATGTATTTAGTTTTTGTTTATGTATTAGGGTCTATATTGTGCAGTGTACTTGAACACAAATGTGAAAGAGGCACGATATTTGTTATCGAAATGTCAATTCTTTTTTTTTTTTTTTTTTTTTTTTTTTTTTTCGAAATTTACACACCTTCCTGAGCTTAGACTACAATAGTTGCAGCAACCATTCAACATTCACGAACCTTAGATATAGGCGACGATGTGCATAAATATATTTTGGATCTTTTTTGCAAAACCAGAAGTGCCACAGTTCAATATGTGCAAGAATAGTTAATCGGCTCTAGAAGTCGTATTTTTCGGTCGATTTTCTTTGGGTTTGCATTTTTGGAATCTACTGGCAAAATCTGAAAGAATAGCAGTTTCAAAATTTCAAAATTCGAAAATTTGTCGCAGACATTTTTTTTGCCAAATTTTGCATTTTTTTCATTTTTTTTTTTGCTTTTTGTCTGATTAATCTGAAAAAATGAATATCTTCCGGTGTAATTTGTATAGGACAAAAAAATTTATGCTGATAGATAGACAAAGTTATGACCAAAAAACGAAGAAAAAAAATCCGGAACAGACGTGAAACTTTGGCCGCCATTTTGATTTCCCTGAAACTCTTCGATTTTTATTCAGCCAATTTGGCTGAACCGAATTTCAAAATTTTGGTGTCAAATGAAAGAACATAAAAATTAAGAGAGATCGCAGGAAGCCGATTTTTGAATTTCGATTTTGCTTTTTTGCAATTTGCGATTGAATTTTTTCAATATTTGATGGCGTATATCTCGTGACCTTGACCTTTGATGACCCTGACCTTTATAGGGTCAAAGGTCATTGACCTTGGCTCTCATTTGATACTTTGACCTTTGACCTCCGACATGTACTTTCGGTTTTATAGCTATCCGTAAAAAGCCAAATTCGCAACTTTGGACTGCTCTAGCACGTGACCTAATTAACCTAGAGGGTTAATTTTTTCGGTTTTCTAATGTGCTTCTCATGTACTTTACATAGATATAGAACAATTGCTTTTTTAAAGCAAAATTGAAATTCGTGATTTTTTCAAATTTGAGTTTAGTTTTACCATATTTGTGTCTTTTTGATCTTCGTGTATGTATATCTTATGACCTATTCTATGTAGAACCTTGATATTTGGAATACAACTAGACACTTTGAATATGAATTCACCTATCACAAAAAAATTGGGGTGGGCGTGGCACATCCGGGTTCAATTACTAATTGTACAGCTCAGTTGTTTCAGCTTTATAGTTCCAAAAAAGGAACGGGTTTTAACATTTGGATATTTTCATTTTTCGATTTTGACCTTTGTTGACATTTGTTGACCTATATCTTTTGACTTGAATAATGTAGAAGCTTGAAATTTAAAACACAACATAACATTTGGAATATCAATTACCCTATGCAAAAAAATTAAGGTGGGCGTGGCACATCCGGGTAATATTACTCATTATTGATATTTTTGGCCAGGTGCATAACTCGCAAAGTATACGTTTGTTCAAAATGGAACTTTGCATACAATTATCTCATGAATTGAGCCACTTTGTCTTAGAAGTTCGGTTGTTTCCGCTTCTTAGTTCAAAAAAAGGAACAGGTTTTGGAAATTCAAAATTTTCAATTTTTGACCTTGACCTTTGATGACCTTGACCTTTGTTGGGTCAAAGGTCATTGACGTTTTCTATTAGTTCATGCTCTCATATTTGACCTCTGACGTCTACTTTCGCTTTTATAGCTGTCCAAAAACATCCAAATTCGCAACTTTGGACTGCTCTAGCACGTGACCTAATTAACCTAGAGAGTAAATTTTTTCGGTTTCCTAATGTGCTTCTCGTGTACTTTACATAGATATATAACAATTTTTTAAAGCAAAATTGAAATTCGTGATTTTTTCAAATTTGAGTTTTTTTTTTTACAATATTTGCGACTTTTTGAGCTTAGTGTATGTATATGTTATGATCTATTTGATGTAGAACCTTGGTATTTGGAATATAACTAGACACTTTGAATATGAATTCACCTATGACAAAAAAACTTATGTGGGCGTGGCGCATCCGGGTTGAATTACTAATTGTTTACATGTTGGGGCTGGGGCATAACTCGCATAGGATGCGTTTGTTCAAAAAGAGACTTTGCACACAATTACCTCGTCCTTTTGGCCAGTTTGTGTTTACAGCTCAGTTGTTTCAGCCTTATAGTTCCAAAAAAGGAACGGGTTTTAACATTTGGATTTTTTCATTTTCCGATGTACAAAAGACAGGTTTAGTAAATACATCAGCGGTGTTATGCGAAGATAGTACATATTCAAGACTTACCAAACCTCTCTCAGCTCATAAAATGGCATTTTGTATCTATATGCTTAGATCTTGTTGTTGTATAGGATTTTTAGCCAGTGCAATAGCCCCTTGATTGTCACAAAACTTATGTACCTCATGAAAATAACTTCAACCTGTCATACTATACATGTATATAACAGAAATGTATCACCTGCTAATGACCTGTACTCTGCTTCACAGGTAGACAAAGCTACAGTGACTTGTTTCCTACTTTTCCAAGAAATCAATGGACCATTATTTGACAAATGAAAACATATATCCTGTAGTACTACGACGATCATCATGAGAACTTCCCACGTCAGTATCACAAAACCTACCAAGGACAACTCACAAGATGACTTTCTGGACACTAAATTCTGATCTACAGCCTCTTTCAAATATCTTAGAACATGCTTTGCCATTGCATAATGAGCACACTTTGACATGTTGAGATAGTTTTGTCAAAATATAACATAAATTTGGTCTAGTAACTGTCATAACATATATAAAACTACCAACAATTTCCCTGTACAATCTGACATCAGCAAAATCAGAATCCTCAATTACCTTATTTATCTCTCACATGGGGTGGTCCTGGGTTTACAATCCTGCATACGAAATCTTGGCAAAATCTTATCAATATACCCAGACTGGTTCATTTGAATAATATTACCTTCATGAATAAACTGAAAGCCTAAAACCGATTTATTTTCCCCAGATCTTTCATCTTAAGCACATTTTGATGAAGTGTAGAGTGGTGTTTTGTGTCTATAATTATATTATCAACCCATACAATCATAATTGTTATCTTATTATATGTGTAGTATATACACAATTAACTTCTAAAGACTGAACAAAACTTTGGCTAGTTTATGTCACATATTGTTCGAATTCTTCCACTTTGTTTTAAGCCATACAGTTATTTCTGAAGTTTACACTCCAATTTTTCATCATTTTTCTGTAACAAACCTTTCGGGTTGTTCTATGTAAAATTCACAATCTATTGGCGCATTCACATATGCTGTTTTGGCATACATTTGGCGAACTACTAAATCATTCTGGACAGCTAGTTGCATCAAAGTTCTAACTCATTTAATACGAACTGTAGGTGAAAATGTTTCATGGTATTCTATATCCGGTAGTTGTGAATAACCTTTCGCAAAAAAACGAGCCTTATAGTTTTCTTCAATATTTGAACCAAGTTTCAAAGCTTACACCCATCTACCTCCCACCACCTTCTGTCTTCTGGCAGTGGAGTAACTTCAAATGTTTCGTTCTCTCACAAAGCATCTATCTCATCTGTCATGGCCTTTTCCCAATGGTATGGACTTGGAGAATAAATAGCATCCTGGTATGTCTGAGGTACTTCTGCTAAACAATAATCAATAGAATAAATTCTTTAATGGCATTCATCTTCTACATAATAATCATTCAGGTATCTAGTTATTGCATCTCGTCCTATACCGGAGTATTTGGTTCAGGTAAATTTTGGTTCCTGTCATCACCATTATCATTATTTTGTCATATGTTGACCTGATCACCTACAATTTGTGGTGCCTCATTCTCCCCACTTCAATCTTCTGGTGTGGTTTCCTCAGGCTTCCAGTTCAAAATATCATCATGGTAATTTCTACCATGCACACTAATAGTGTCATTAGTAGCCCTGATAAATTTTACACATCTGACTATCTCATATCCAACAAAAATTCCTTTTTGACACCTAACATCTACTTTTTGGACATATGCGTAAATCTGCATGCTGCTGACATCCGGTCTTTCACCTAAAAAAAAGCTTCATAGACAGTTTTCCGTTCCCATTATTATTATTACACCTATTTCGGATGTAGGCTGCTGTCATTAAAAATTGTTTCTCTGTCACACGTCAGTGTGTAAGTTCACAATTCTTTTGGCAATTTACTCTGTAACAACAAACATAATTATAAAAAAATAGACCTCTATGCCCTTTCTGCAGTAACATTATGATAAGGTGAGAATGGGGTAGACTTTTCATGTTCTATACAATTTTTTAATAAAAGAGTCTCAAATTCTTCAGAAATAAATTCACCACCCATTGTCCCTTCTCAAGCGCTCTATTGTAAAGGAGTAATATCTGCATGGTATTTCATTGAAGCCTTGGTTGTATCACTCTTATGCTTAAGAAAGTATTCCATTATTAACCAAGAGAAGTCATCAACAAAAATCAAACCATATCTAAAGCCATCCTTAGCTATTGGGTCAACTGGGCTTGCGAGATCACAATGTACTAAATCAAGTATTGTCACTGCACGTTTGTCTGGGTCCCTATTACTATATTGAGACATCTTACCTTCAAAACAAATATGAAATTATAATTGTCTATTACCAATTATTTTCATATCATCAACAACATTTTCCAACTTTAGAACATCTTTAACATTACAATGACCTAATATCTTATGTCATTCTTTAACAATCACAATCGTTCATTATAATCCAAGGAAGAACCATACCGATAATCAATGAAATAAGTAAAAATATTTGATACGAATTTGGCCCCTGTTCATTGAAACGAGTTCAATTTTTAGCTGGTAAATTGAAGAAGGCACATTTATTAAAAATGTCATTGAAATTTGAGGGAATTGAATTAGGAAGAAGGAGCCTCATTCAAAGTTTAAAAAAAAACGACGAAATAATTAATAGGTTATATTGTCCTTGATTTATCAATTAAAGAAGACCCTTCTGCCAAATGATATTTTTATTATGAAAGATAGCTCGCCAGGCAAGTTAATATACGCCCACTGGCAGCTTTGCTTTTAAATAAAAATATTTGGCTGTAAAGTAACAATTACCAGTATGAAATATTCAACCTTCAGTCATACACTGAATAATATTAGTTAAATCAAAATTTGACAAGAATTGGGTGTTTACGGGCTAAAACATTAACACGTCTTGTAGAACAAGGGCAATAACTCATACTAAATATTTTTCCATTCATCCGATCTTCGATAGATTTCATCCTTGGTTGATACTCACACCAAGTTTCATCAAAATTCATCAAGAATTGCGTCTTTTAGAGTGTTTTGCTTGCTAAAAATTAAACGCATTTTAAGAATACGGGCAATAACTCATAGTAAATATTTTTCGATTTTTCTGATTGAAGATTGTACTTAATTTGAAATTCCGCCGTGCTAAATTGAATAAATGATTAATAATTTTCTTTTTCAGATGGATAAAAACAAGAAACTGTTCATGGTGATCACTTTGTGTGTTTGTTTTGTTATTGCATTCTATTTCAAAGGAACAAAAATTTTACAACCACACATCACCAAATTACACCAATACGTTTATCAAATGACTGATTATACGCAAGTATTTGTTAGCAATTCTAGTACAGGCAGTTTAAAAAATAAGCATAAAACAATAATTATGTTAAATACTCCTCAGTGGTTAGCCGGGAAACTAACATCAAATATGTTTGATAAATGTGAAGTATCCGCATGTACATTTCATCATAAAACACCATTTAAATATGTCAATGAAAGTGATGCTGTTATTTTATATGCAGAGGGATACTCTTCCAAAAGATTGTTGGCACGAAAACCCAAAAATGGACAGATTTGGATATTTGCCGTGTGGGAATGTCCATATTTGTCTCATTCAGGAGAATTTAATAAAGCAATATTAAAAGACAAGGTTAATTGGACTATGACTTATCGACTTGACTCGGATATCCCAGCACCTTATGGTATTGTGAAGAATACCAGTGGACAGTCAAACAATTACAAAGAAATTATGGCAAGGAAAACAAAATTGGCAGCTCAATTAGTAAGCCATTGTCCAACGCAAAGTTTACGTGAACAATATGTCAAATCATTAGAAAAATATATACCAGTAATGGTTTATGGGCGATGTGGACCCGAGAAGAAAAGGAGTAGCGGAACACATTTGTTTCTGGAAATTGAAAAATCTTATAAATTTTATTTGGCTTTTGAAAATTCTTTGTGCCGTGATTATGTTACTGAAAAATTTTTCGAGTGGCAAAACAGAAGTATTGTTCCTATAGTGAGAGGTGACGGTAATCATGAACATTTCTACCCCAAAAATTCTTACATAGATGTGAGAAATTTTAAATCAATTTCTGATTTAGCCAAATATATTAAATATTTAGATAGAAATGACACAGCTTATATCGAATATTTGAAAGCAAAAGAAAATTACGTTCTTACTGATAGTTTAGGTACATCTATAGTAAAATCATTTTGTCAATTGTGTAAGATGGTACACAATCCTGATAAATACAGGCATATTTACTCTAATGTTCAAGATTGGTATAGTAATGGAACTTGTAGAAATCCGACTGATTTAGAAATAAACAAAAAAGTATAATTAATTTGTATTGAAATAAAGTGTTTTAATCATTACTAATTATCTGACCTTCAGTATGACCCAGAGCTCCATAATAAACTATAAGCCCTTTGGAATCTTCTACAAGGCGATTTACATTGCTGATATTTATTTTTTTAAAAATGGATAAAACATAAATTTCTGCTGCAGCTGTGTCCGCTAATGTTCGTCACTTCCATTTCCAACGTCACCGTCACATACAGCTAGTCTAGGTCTCAAGAAACATAGCAGGAACAAGGATCTACAAAATTTGACCACAATGTGATACTTAGATGTGGATACGCAATAAGCCACAGCGTATCGAAAGGTAGTCCAGCAGTTGTCTGAAGGAGAGCATCAGCCCTTTACTTTAGATGATGGATTTACTACCCCCAACAGCTTTGAATTAGAATTGTGTCCCATTATAAAGTATTGACGAAGGAAATTCCTTCAGTATCCTCTGAAATGGCTGCAGCATTGAAAAGCACCAATACTATCAAGGGAAAGGCAGGACATATTCTCAGTACATTCGGCGAGCAATTGATCCACTCGGCTACGGATCTGATGACAAGACAAGCGCAGTGGATCAGTTGCCACAGCAGACGAAATAAAGGAGGCATTCGGAAAATGTTATCAGAATTTTTTGGAAATCAACAAATGTCTGAAATGTTGCTCAAGAGGATTTTTCGTTAAGTAGGTACTGTTTCAAAGTCCCACCATTTTGTGATTTCGACCTGATATAGATCAAATGTAAAAAGGCGATCCAGCTGTTAATGAGCGACATACGCTAAAACCTTCTCTAGTTAGCCACAAAAACATCCACGTTACATTTATTAGTCAAAATAATGTTTTCTACAAGATGGTGTTCTATAGCTCAATAACTCATATTGGTATCTAGGATAAATTTTGTTTATCTATTAGACTAAAATCTAGTTTAATATTGAGTTGCACAAACGCTTTATATTGTCTCCACTTATGCTGTAGGGATAGATTGCACTTGCTGACTAGATCTAAATATGTCATTATAGACTTACACTGAAAATGTTTGCTATAACATGGTGTTCTATAGCTAAAAAATGCATATTGGCATCTAGGACCAATCTTAGGTATAAATTCTAATTGAATATTGTGATATCAGGTATTTGAATATGCAAATTTCATTATCAAGTTAATAATTGTATATATTGTACCATTGTTGTAATTTTTGTACCCTGGCTAATTGCCACAAAGTGGCAATAAATGAATTGAATTGATTTGAATTGAATTGAATTGAATATACGTTCTACAAATGCATTTTAAATCGATACGGGGAGTTTTTAACTCTCTTGAGCAAGTAGTAAATGTAGAGATAATACAAACCAAATTTGAAGGATGTATTTTCTCCCCAGTTGTCACAATTTAAAAACTGCATACTATAAAAGTCGTAAATAAATTTGACCAATTTGAACGGGCAACACTATAAATGCAATGTCTATTGATTGCAGATGCTATGATTCTCCGTTTTGTTTTATTAAGAATTAGAAGCCCGTGAACTCTTTTCAGGGATCTGAGACAAGGCATTTTCTGCTGAAACATTTTTTGTGATGAATCGTAAATTTTACCTGCAAAATCAAAATAGGACTATAGTCCAACGCGGGAATTTTTGCTCATCAGAGTACCGTTAAAACATAAAAACAACCAGTCCATTACAAATTACAAAACCCCATTAATTTCATTTCATTTACATTTTTAAGAGTATACAAGTTCAAGTCATAAGAGGGTTTGACTAATCTCCTCAATGGAACAGATGAAATGAATAGAATTTTACGTCCTACTTTTCTGCTTGAAAATGTAATGGACTGGTTGTGTTCATGTTTACTTTCTGCATCATGTGGGCTAATGAAGACGGGCAACGCCATGAAGAGAGCTATGAGGGACATTTATGCCAGAACAGTGGCATTAGCTTGCTCATTTTCGATTTCTAACTGTCAATGGATCTTAAACGTACACAGCTTGTAGCACAGGGGTTTCTGTTTATTGTCCAATGTGAACAGGGCAGTTACAGCAAAGGTTTGATTTCTTCGCAGCAGTAAAGCGTTCATCTGCTGGCAAAGTACACTGGAAAGTACTATGTCCTCCTTTGCAAAATTGGCAAAGTTTTGTTGGTCGCTGAAATGGTTTGGTTCTTTTCCCTTGAGGTGGTTGTTTTGAAGATTGGTGTGTTGCTGACATGGATGTAGCAGTTCCAAATAGATTTTCAGTTTGACTGTCATGGTTAGATATTTTAGACTGATGAGATGCAGACTTCGGTCTGGATTGTTGACTAGGCTGGGCAATGTAGGCAACCCGTTCCAACTTCTTCACCTCCTTATGAATGCAATCTAACAACTGGTCAAGGCTAGGGTTATCATCTGGGTACTGCTTCAAGACTTCTGCAAGTAATTCAGAATGTAGTTTCTCCAACAGTACTGGAACATTAAATTCACCATAAGCTACAGCATGTAATCCAAGTGTTGACAATGATCTAACATCAGCGTTGATACCATCATAGAATAGTCTGAGAGATGCAGCAATATATTGTTGTTTAGTAGCAAACACAAGTGCAGTACAATGTGCATTTTTGATAGCAGTCTTATTACCAAAATTGTCCAGCAATGTTTGCACTAACAGACCATAATTATCATCACTGGCTAAAATTCCTTCAACACTACGTTTAAATGATTCAGAATGTTGGCCCTTCAGGTAGTTGAATTTAGTTACGTTAGAAATGTCCTCACATTCATGAATCTCGCTTTGAAAAACATCCCAGAAACTAGTCCATTTTTGTTTGTCACCAGAAAATATTGGCAAGTTCATTTTAGGCAGTTTTACAGAAGATTGTTTTGACAGCTTACCAAAAATCTTTGGAGTTGATGTTTTGGAACTAACTTTGGACAGGAAATCAGCAATCTTATTCATGATTAATCCATGATTGTCGTACAAGATGTCACATTCTTCAAAATCCTGATCAGCCAAGTCACTGCGATCCATTTGCATGTGTAAATCTTGAATTTCCTCATCCAAACGATGTAATTGCTCCTTGGATTCAACCAGTTTGTTCTGAATTACTTTTAAAAGTTGAATACCATCCACATCTTGGCGCTCAATGATAGAACAGACGCGTTCCCTCGTAAACAAACTTCTCAAATTTGCCCTTTTTCTCACTGTTGATTTTGATCGGCGAGAGCTTTCTGTTCCGTAGGCATCTTTATAGAATACTTCAGCAACAAACAAAATAAAAGTTCTCAAATCTCAGAAAAAGTTCTTCAAATCACCCAAACTGTCCTTACTATGATCACCAAACGAAACTACAAATTACTATCATTTTGGCCATCACAGTCCACTGCAAATTTACGCACACCCATCAACCACTCTTTCGAAAGTATAACGATGAAATGTTAATAGAACTGCGACATATTTGTTGAATACCGCAACTCAATTTCATTCAATCACCAACACTGTAAAACGTTCATCACAGCACCAATTTTGTGGGAATATGTGCTCCACAAAGGTCTGGGTAAACTTCACGTTGTGTTTTTTAAACTTTTAATATAACAGCATACATCATACAGTATTTACAACTTAGCTGTTTCGTCCCAGTGACCAGTTGTCTTATCCGTGATGGTTCATTTTACCTGAGATCTACCCGATTCATTCTAGTTGACAATTATTTTATGTCTTGTCCCTGGTGGTTCATCTCGCCGGAGAATTACCTGATTCACCCACAATGACAGTTCTACACTGTAAAAAAAATTTCCTTCGATTAACTGAAAAATTCCGGCAGCTGAGTTACCAGAATTTAAACGTTGCCTTCAGTTATATAACAGAATTTCTTGTAAAATATTTGCTTTGAATAACAGAAATATTTTTACGACAAAATTTGTTAAATTAAAGAATGACTAATAATATTTCCTGTAATTAACAGAAAATAGGAAGGATATTCTGGTAAATCTGCTGCCGTAAATCATTTTCATTTTTCTGTTAAATAATAAAACGTTTTTACTTTATTTGTTTATTGATTTTATTTGTGCATCTAAAATAATCAGAGCAAATGATGTTAACTACACCTTTAGTTATACATATACAACTGAAAATTTGGGCGTATAAAAACAATCTCTTGCATAAAATCAAATGATGAACTTGAAATACATACTCATCACTAATGACATCTTTAACATTCTGATAACTAATGACATTCTTATAACTAATGACATCTTTATAACGTTCTAACTAATGTCATCTTCATGAAATTCTGATTTAACTAATGTCTTTTTTTTTTATTTATGTTATATTTTCTCCACATTGCCCATATTTTATTAATATTGACAGAACTTTAAGGACCTGTGGTCCAGTAATGCTACTACTTCTGGACATAGTACTTTAGTGTTCCACAAGGTTATAAGACTCGCTCATCCAGCGCAATACAGTTTATGTTGCAACTCTTATCATTATTATAAGGCCTAATTGTTTTTGATCTGCACAGTTAATTGTTGCCCGTTCGAAAGTAAGGCCAAGTCTCACAATGCTCCGTAACTTTTAGCTGGTAAATGATGGCAGAACAGGAACTCTAAAAAAATGAAAAGGTGACATACCTGAAAAGATAAATTTACATTGAGAAAATATTTGTTGTGCTTACATTAAGATTAGGCTTCAAACTCAAAGAGTTGGCCTACCAACCTACATGTAGTAGGTCTAGTATAGTAGAAAAGTAACAGGCCTGCATTAGGCTAGACCTAGCCATAACGCACAAGTTGCGGTAAGTGTAAAAGATATAGGTCTAGCTTAGATATTAGGGATTGTGCACCTTACTAAACTTAAAAAGATATTGATAATACAGTTAGTGAATGATTTTGAGAATGACTGGCGACACTCGACGACGACAGGGTCACTATCTATTAGTGATGGGCCGATTGTCGCAAATAATCGGTTGTCGATCGAATTGGGACAATCGATTTAGAACATGAAAAATCGATCATCGGTAAAGTCATTTTCAAACACACCTTTCAAAGCTATTTTCACACGAACAGACTGACTGGTATGGTAGACGACATGGAAGAAGGTATAAAACACATTTATCCCCATCTAGGAGACAAAACAAGATGGGGACAAAACAAAATCAAAAGTATGGAAATACTTTGGCTTTCTAAAGTTAATGAGGACGGGCTATCCATCAAATCCAATCTATATATGGCATCTGTCAAGTTAAAAAAATAACCATATGTAAAACCATTCTAAAAAAGACTATTTTTGGTATTAAAAAGACAACAATGATGAAAACTCATGTCATTCCTTTGATTTATTTCATAGAAACATTCTATAACTAGCATATGGCAGACGACGTTTCAGTACAGTAGTAGAGTACCGTTGTTGAAAATATTATCCCCTTTTGAAATTGTCTGAACATCCAATATCATTAATAGAATTTCACTAATTACCCAGTTTGTCATAGAATGATCAAAATCATACATGTCTTTATTTTTAATTACTCTTACAAAGCACAAGGTTTCCAGGAGTGTTATGAGTTAAGTGATGGATTACAGCAGTTATATTACAGTCAAGTATCTGGGTGAATCATACCTCTGTTAAGCACCTCCCTCGATTATTAATCGGTTAGTCGATCGGTCAAACCTATGTAAACCGATAATCGATTATGATTTTCAACCGATTTCCCATCACTACTATCTATACCAGGCCTAGACTAACGTAATAGGTAGTCAGTGTAGTAGGGCACTGGATCTTTTAGTTCGAGGAATCCAGGGTCCTATTCGCCCCTCGTTTTCGAATCTATTAAGGCAATTAAAATGCACTCACCTATGAACCAACCTATTTGTATTCAATGATCATTTCCACTCTACCCAAGACCAAATAAGATAGTCTAGTTCATCGTGTGGGATAAATTTACGCCATTTTGTCGTTGTTCCCACACGCTAAAAATTCAGTAAAACAAGCTGCATTTTGTAGTTTTTGACAAAGGGTGATAATAGAACAGGAATGAGTGGTGGAATATCGGGTCAGCATTTAAAGTTCTCCATGCATCTCACTTCACCATATTAATTTAATTTAAGAAATTCACAAAAATCCCTTTGACGTTGGACAAGAATCATGTCGGCGTGACGGCAGACTGACCTCTTGTCTTTACCGGCGATAATTTGATTGGTTGGTTAAATTACGACGTCATACTTTGATTGACAGATCAGATCTATCAGAACGCAAATTACGTCATCCTTGATAAGATGGCGACGCCATTTGAATGACTGCCATTAAACACTTAATAAACAGCAAATGGTCTTAAAACTGCCCTTTTTGGAAATGTGTGAAAGTCAAATTTCTTCATTAATTCCAAATCTAATGATGTAAAATATGATTAGTTTCGAGTAAGTGGTTTTGAGAAGGAGGTTTTTCAAGGTTTGCGTTATATAAGCCTCGTTCTGGATTCAATTAGTATTATCAGAGCCTATATAGGCTCTGGTATTATATAATTTTTTATAGCCGACTCGTGAATAAGGTCTATACACGGCCTTTGATTTGTATGCGTATCAAAGATTACCATAGTTCGCGGACCCAATTTTGAACCTGTCATGCACTTTCCATTAATTGTTATTGCCAATGTGAATTTTCTGCATGGTGATGGGTGTGGGTTGGACCAATTTACGGTTGACGAATTAGACTGACCCAAATTACAGATCAAAATCATATTTTCCGTAAATTAACAGCGATCCTGTTATTATTTTCCGTAAGAAAACATAATAACGTTCCTGTCAAAAAAATAGTATGCCCACGCATGCGCAGGTTTCGCTTATTTACAGACAAGTTTGGCCATACATGATAATAACACAAAATTTACGTAAATTAACTGACAAATAACGTAATTGTTGTTAAATGACACAACGACCAAGATTATTTTACGTAAAATAACATATTTCTTTACTGTGGAACTAACATTCTGTTAATGTAAGAACAAAGTTCGTAAATCAACAGAAAAGTATGTATATCAGGAGAAATTTACGTAATACTATATCAACAGAAAATACAAAGTAAATTACTGTATATCTGTTCCCCAGTGATTCATTTATACTCTCATTAACTCAATTCATCTCAGTTCTTTCGTGTCTGTTCGCTGGTGGTTCAGTTCATGTCCTCGATCGACCAGAGAGCATCGGCGATTGTTGAAGCTTACGACGTCAGGGTTAGTTGACGGAGCAGATTTACCTCCCATAAAAAAATAATGATTTATTACGTTATATCACGTGATAGCTCCTCTACCAATATATAACCCAATGTTCCACTCAACAAGCACATACGCATGAACCGTCAACCAAACGACATTTATTTTATATTCAGTTCAAAATCGATAGGAAAGCGATATATTTGTATAGCATCTCTGTGTGTTACTGTTGTATTTCTTGGAATTATTACACTCAAAGGAGATTTTATACCGGATAAAATAGCCCAACAGTTGGAAAGGGTAAGTAGACAGGTGCCCGTTGTTGAGACTATATTTGATAACACTACTACAATCCTACATTTTTAATTTCGTGGAACTTTATGTTTGTGGGGTGTACGATAAGTGAAAAAATATACGTCCTTTATACATATTCCTCGAATCGACTAAATATCTGGTAAAATGGAACAGAATAATAACAGATTTAGAGAATTAAAGGAAAGTAAAGTACCGTGGCCCATTGGGGACATTGCAATTTTTTTATTTTTCGACGTTTCTCAGTGGTTTGAGAGCAGAAGAACTGCGGAAAACAGGAATTGAAATTGTGAAAATTCGAGAAACCGACAAAAAATAGAAGGAATGGAGGGAAATAGAGAAACTTTAATTAGAAAGATGACACAAAATACATAAAAATCGCAAAAATTCATAAAAACAATAATTAATCAAAATCGTAAAAATAGTTAAATAGTTAATAGTTTGTGATTTTTATGTATGTACTCATATTCACAGTTGCTCAGCTGTAAAACTTAAAGGGATACTACGTCTTAGGATGGACATAAAATTTTAATTTTGCTCAAATTTGGCCAATAACAGTATATATAAGTGGACTTACCTGTTGTCTTAACTATACATCAAAATCTCTCTATAATCCGCTATATCCACAAAATCAAGTAATTAATAATAAAACGCTTAATACATCCATTTAGCGATTTTCAAATCGTGAGTCTAGGAAATCCGGTGTAATTTTCAAGGGGAAGTAACACTCAAGTGGGGTTTCCCGCGTCCTTGACCGCTACTCTTGTATTGACTCTTGTATTGTATTGTCATTGTCAGACATATTTTGAAGACGGAATAATAATGCCTCGTAGGAGATTAAGCAATCGAAAGCAATTCGTATAATTTAGAATGAATACTCCACCAATAACACAATTGTCGCTTTTTCAAACTTGATATAGTGTGGGATGCATACTTCTTTAACAATGGTCACTATTAAACACAAATATTAGCCACGGGACGAGTGTATTCTAAGACGTAGTATCACTTTAATAGCAACTTTCTACTTGCCGACAACATGGAAGAATAGAATATTAGACTAGTCACGTGATTGGCTCCCACCTGACACTTAAAAATATTTTATCAGTAACCGACAAAATATTATTTAATCGTAATACAGCTCTGGGTGTTGGTTACTAACATGATAAAAAAACTCAAAAGGATGTAGTCGAACCCACTTATTCATTATTCAGATTCAATGATAGTGATTCCAGTTTCTGAACTGTTAATTATCAAACGGATTTCTTTTTTCATTAAAGTGTGTGAAGTAATTCTTTATATTTATTATCTGATATAGTGAATGAAATAAATTGCTATTCATACTGTATAAGGTTGAGTAGGTCTATACGTTGTCAATGGTCTTTTGTTCAAACTGGATACTTTTCGGGTTATGTTACTATGTTCATAATGGATTTTTGTAATGAATATAACTTATAATTGCTTAATTTTAGAAAAGGGGATTAAACGCAATTCTAAATTTGATGAAGATTTTAAATTTTTGTTGTGCGTGTGCGTGTTACCAAATGTTTTGGTTCTTATCCAAATTTCTGTCCAGCTTTATGTCGGAACACGCCCTGCATCAGTACTGTAAAGGAAACAGTTCTAGTTGCAGTGCGTTCTTCGAACACTGCTTGTTTTGCAAATGTTTTTTTTTTTTTCGAATTCTGCTGCCATTGCCCAGTCTAAACTACGCATGCCACATACTCACTTTTACGATTTCATTGTAAAACTCGTAATACTAAATACCAGCTAAGTATTGATATAAATATTACACAAAAATCATACTGCATATCATTGTGTTTTTGAATTCATTGCATAACTAAAGCGTTGCAATTTGCGTCCGATTTAAAGGTGGATTCATTCAAAGCATCTAATTGTAACAAGAAAATCAAAAGTGTAAAACAGACATGTCTAAAAGGTTATTTCATGTTGAACATCGTTAATTCCATTTGCATTGTTATACATGTATTGTTGTTGTTATTATTGAATGTTATCTCAAAATATCAACTTGTCATTCTTAGCTGGGTAAACCTCTATTAACCACCACCCCTTAGTAAGCAGCCACTTCTTGACTGACTGGCTGGCATTCCCTTGACTGGCTGCTTTATACAAGTTGCACTGTAATATGAATATAACATTTTTTTAAACCGGAAATGATGTAGGACGAAAACGTTTTTGCACTGCATTGTTTTGCAAATGACTATTTGCAGTGCGTTCTTCGAACGCATTTTCTTCCAACCGGAAATGACGTATGACGTTAACCATTCATTACGTATTTCGAATTACTGCTATAATTCTGCATCTATTTTGACCGAAACTTTTGTTTTGTTCATTACTTTAAACCAATGACTAAAAGATAGCACTTTATAAAATTTCACATTTTGACTTTTGTCGCTGACTTTTTTTGTTTTAATTTTAGCGTTTTTTTCAACTTCTACAATTTTATTTCAATCGGTCTAAAAATTTAATAGATAAGCATTTTGATTCCTGACAATCTATTTTCAAAATTTCGATATCACTTCCGGTTTTGACGTCGATCGCCTCTAAGCTTGAAATTTCAACTTCCGGAATTTTGTAGGTATTTGAAAAATTCTTTTTGAAATTAGTTAAAATTGTCCCTATAACAATTTTGGAATGAAAAAATTTGAACCGGAAGTAACGTGTTAGACGCCATCTTGATGTGACCAATTTTTGTAAAAATCGATATTAAGCTTCAGGGGTAAATCTGATTTGTGTGATTTTGGTGTGTAAAGAATCTGCAATCGATTGCTAACAAACTTAGGAAGCCGATTTTTGAATTTTGGATTCGTATTTTTTATGTTTCCGGTTTTATGTTTTCAGTAATTATCAAAAATATTAAGGCTCATATCTAGTGACTTTGACCTTTGGTGACCTTGTGACCTGAACAAAAGTTGTTGCCCCTGACGAGATATATCCGATGGTATCCTCACTTTTGTTGTGCATCGTTAACTTCCGGTTCTACAGCCATTGGAAAATCACGATTTTTAATTTTGAAGAGCTCTGTCACGTGACCTAATTAACATACGACAAAAATTCTTATATATTCTTTGAGTGCATAAAATCTCCTTTTTGGTGATATATCACACTTGATATTTTTATCAAAATTTAGCGTTTTAAAAATCGAAAATTGTGTACTGACTTCTATAGTAACTGTGCGTAAAATCACGGTGTCTATAATTTACCGACAGTCACCGTTGCTCTAAAAAAAAGTTTAACTACGAATATCTCATGATCTAATGATTGTAAAGACTTGAAATTTTGAAAATTATTTAACAATGTAGACATCATCACAGACAAATTAAAATTTTTGAAGTGGGCGTGGCACATCCGGTGTGCATTTACCTTTACCTGAAATTTTTGCAATTGTCATAACTCGCAAAGTTTGTAATTGTCATCCTAAACATTTTGCATGAAAGTAGATCACTGCTTAGGACAATTTGTGATAAGATTACAGTTGTTTGCGTTCTTTACTTTAAAAAAGGGAACAGGTTTAACAATTTTAAAAAATTTTATTTTTGAACTTTAACGTAAATGACCTTGACCTTTGCATGGTCAAAGGTCATTGATCTAAGATGACCATTCTTACTTTGATTTTTGATATGCAACATATACTTCCGGTTTTACAGACGTCCGAAAACAGTTTTGACCTCAACAAAGGTTGTTGCCCATTACGAGATATATCTGATAATATTTTCACTTTTGTCGTGCTCCGTTAACTTCCGGTTCTACAGCCAATTGAAAATCGCGATTTTTAACTTTAAAAAAAGGTCTATCACGTGACTTAATTTATATAAGCGAAAATTTATCTTTAGTCCTTATTACACGCAATCTATTCTTTCAAATGATATATAACACTTGGTATTTTGATTCAAATTGAATTTGAAAATTTTGTATTGACTTCTATAGTAATTTTAACGGTTTCTATAATCCACCGACAGTCACCGTTGCCTTAAAAAAAACTTTCAACTACGAATATCTCATGATCTAATGATTGTAAACACTTGAAATTTTGAACATTATTTGACATTGTACACATTATTACAGAAAACACAAAATTTTTGCAGTGGGCGTGGCAAATTCGGGTTACTTTTACCTTTACCATAAATAATTCAAATTGTTATAACTCAAAAAGTTTGCATTTTTCACCATCGAAATTTTACAAAAAATTAAAGCACTATTTGGGACAATATCTGATAGAGTTACATTTTGTTTAGGCCTTTTACTTTAAAAAAGGGAATAGGATTTACAATTTATAAAATTTTGATATTTTGACCATTTACATGCATAAACTTGGTCTTTAGAAGGTCAAAGGTTATTGATCTACGATATCCATTCATACTTTTATCTTTGATGTCCGACATATATTTTCGCTTTTACAAACGTCCCAAAACAGCAATTTTCAACACTTTTAAGGCTTATATTCTCTTTTATTTGACCTCTGTTGACCTCTTGGCCGAAACACAAATTTTTGTACCTTTCCAAAAATATTTTCATTTTTGTTGTGCGAATTTAACTTTACAGCTATTTGAAAATTCGACTTTTTACTACCGAATGTTAAGACCTTTTAGTACCGAATGGTATCAAATTCATGCGTCTTTTCACTACCGAACGGTAAACGGTTTAAACGATTTGTTCTACTATTGAACGTTTACATGCTTTTATCGATGTATCAGGTTGGATGCGCACTGCTTCGGTACCGTTATAACGGTTCTAGTTGCAGGGCGTTCGTAAGCGAACGCCTGCTTTGTTTTCGTAACGATTATTTTTTTTTTCGTCAGCTAGGGCATTTCTCGGTACCAGAAATAGGTGCGACAAAACGGACTTCATGACGTTTTCTAACTCGTGGCTATTCACGTATTAAATGTAAAACGAAAATGTTCTGCGCAACCGGAAGTGAGATAGCAAAAAACCGGAAATGGACTGTAGAGGGCGTATTTATCGTTCGATTTTTCTCGGGTTTCCTTTATTATAATTCTTAGTACAAAGGACATATGATAGCAGTTGAAAATATTCGATTTTCCAAAATTCGTTCGATACTTTTTTTTGTCGAAATTAATCGTAAAATGCTATTTCGGTTGCTTTTTGACGGATCGATTTGAAATGTTTATGACGTAGACCGTCGGTATGTGCAAATAATTCTGCATAGTCAAAAAATGTTCATCACTTCCGGTTTCGATATTAGTACTTCCGGTGAAATTGAGTTATGTCAGAAATGACATATGCATAAGCTTAGAGTCACTAATACAAAGTGTTACAACTAAAAAAAATTCGTACCGGAAGTAACATATAGGTCGCCATATTGGTTTGCCTCAATATGCAAAACTTGCTATTTTGGAGCTATTTATTATCCGATTTGAACAATTTTGGTGTTAAATGATAGAATTAACGTTTATCTAAAACTTGTTGAGGACAGAATTTTGATTTTCGGTTTTGCCTTTTTTGTACGACCGGATATTTTTTTTCAAAGTTTGAAGGCGTATACCTCATGACCTTGATCTTTGGTGACCTTCATATTTACTATGATGATAAATTGTGACCTTGAATATCTGATGACCTTTTGACCTTTGGGGTCAGACAATCATTTTCGATTTTATAGGGGTTTAAAAATGGTCCATTTTGAACCTTTGCAGTGCTGTATCTCGTAGCCTAATAGTTATATATATAGCAATAATTCTTTCAAATTCATAATGCTGAGATTCTGAGCTTTCCAGTGATATACAACATGTCTATGTAACATGCATATTTAAAAATTACATTCGTTTAACATTGTGGTATCAAATTTAAGTTGGTTAATGAGATGTCAGTATAGATAAAATGCCTGAGTTTGACATGTCCGTTAAAGTACCATTCTCCCCAATTTCTATCAGAAAGTTCGTTAACTCCAGGCACTTTTGGATATTTGCATTTAGAGATGCAGAAAAGTACTTACATCCATGTAATTGCAATAGACCAACTTAGTATGTACCCGAATGTCATAACACGCCCTGCATCAGTACTGTTATTAGTACAGTTCTAGTTTTTTTTGCAGGGCGTTCGTAAGCGAACGCCCTGCTTTGTTTTCGTAACGATTATTTTTTTTTTCGTCAGCTAGGGAGCTTATTTCTCGGAACCAGAAATAGGTATGACAAAACGGACTTCATGACGTTTTCTAACTCGTGGCTATTCACGTATTAAATGTAAGACGAAAATGTTCTGCGCAACCGGAAGTGAGATAGCAAAAAACCGGAAATGGATTGTAGAAGGCGTATTTATCGTTCGATTTTTCTCGGGTTTCCTTTATTATAATTCTTAGTACAAAGGACATATGATAGCAGTTGAAAATATTCGATTTTCCAAAATTCGATCGATACTTTTTTTTGTCGAAATTAATCGAAAAATGCTATTTCGGTTGCTTTTTGACGGATCGATTTGAAATTTTTATGACGTAGACCGTCGGTATGGGCAAATAATTCTGCATAGTCAAAAAATTTTCATCATTTCCGGTTTCGATATTAGTACTTCCGGTGGCATCACTTCCGGTGAAATTGAGTTATGTCAGAAATGACATATGCATAAGCTTAGTGTCACTAATACAAAGTGTTACAACTAAAAAAATTCGTACCGGAAGTAACATATAGGTCGCCATATTGGTTTGCCTCAATATGCAAAACTTGCTATTTTGGAGCTATTTATTATCCGATTTGAACAATTTTGGTGTTAAATGATAGAATTAACGTTTATCTAAAACTTGTTGAGGACAGAATTTTGATTTTCGGTTTTGCCTTTTTTGTACGATCGGATTTTTATTTTCAAAGTTTGAAGGCGTATATCTCATGACCTTGACCTTTGGTGACCTTCATATTTACTATGATGATAAATTGTGACCTTGAATATCTGATGACCTTTTGATCTTTGGGGTCAGACAACCATTTTCGATTTTATAGGGGTTTAAAAATGGTCCATTTTGAACCTTTGCAGTGCTGTATCTCGTAGCCTAATAGTGATATAGCAATAATTCTTTCGAATTCATAATGCTGAGATTCTGAGCTTTCCAGTGATATACAACATGTCTATGTAACATGCATATTTAAAAATTACATTTGTTTAACATTATGGTATCAAATTTAAGTTGGTTAATGAGATGTCAGTATAGATAAAATTCCTGAGTTTGACATGTCCGTTAAAGTACCATTCTCCCCAATTTCTATCAGAAAGTTCGTCAACTCCAGGCACTTTTGGATATTTGCATTTAGAGATGCAGAAAAGTACTTACATCCATGTAATTGCAATAGACCAACTTAGTATGTACCCGAATGTCGTAATACGCCCTGCATCAGTACTGTTATTAGTACAGTTCTAGTTTTTTTTTTTTGTCTACTTCTGGTCACGCTCCCCAGCCAAAACTGCACATGTCACACATTTTCTGACACTATTATTTCTTATACTTTGCGTGTCGCTACTGTTTAAATGTAAAATGACGCATTTTCTTCCAACCGGAAATGACGTATGACGTTAACCATTCATTACGTATTTTGAATTACTGCTCTAATTCTGCATCTATTTTGACCGTAACTTTTATTTTGTTCATTACTTTAAACCAATGACTAAAAGATAGCACTTTATAAAATTTCACATTTTGACTTTTGTCGCTGACTTTTTTTGTTTTAATTTTAGCGTTGTTTTCAACTTCTACAATTTTATTTCAATCGGTCTAAAAATTTAATAGTAGATAAGCATTTTGATTCCCGACAAAAATCTATTTTCAAAATTTCGATATCACTTCCGGTTTTGACGTCATTCGCCTCTAAACTTGAAATTTCAACTTCCGGAATTTTGTAGGTATTTGAAAAATTCTTTTTGAAATTAGTTAAAATTGTCCCTATAACAATTTTGGAATGAAAAATTTGAACCGGAAGTAACGTGTTAGACGCCATTTTGATGTGACCAATTTTTGTAAAAATCGATATTAAGCTTCAGGGGTAAATCTGATTTGTGTGATTTTGGTGTCTAAAGAATCTGCAATCGATTGCTAACAAAACTTAGGAAGCCGATTTTTTAATTTTGGATTCGTATTTTTTTTATTTCCGGTTTTATGTTTTCAGTAATTGTCAAAAATATTAAGGCTCATATCTAGTGACTTTGACCTTTGGTGACCTTGTGACCTGAACAAAAGTTGTTGCCCCTTACGAGATATATCCGTTGATATCCTCACTTTTGTTGTGTATCGTTAACTTCCGGTTCTACAGCCATTGGAAAATCACGATTTTTAACTTTGACGAGCTCTGTCACGTGACCTAATTAACATACGACAAAATTTCTTATATATTCTTAGAGTGCATGATCTCTCCTTTTTGGCGATATATCACACTTGATATTTTTAATCAAAATTGCTCGTTTTAAAAATTGAAAATTTTGTACTGACTTCTATAGGAACTGTGCGTAAAATCACGGTGTCTATAATTTACCGACAGTCACCGTTGCTCTAAAAAAAAGTTTAACTACGAATATCTCATGATCTAATGATTGTAAAGACTTGAAATTTTGAACATTATTTAACAATGTAGACATCATCACAGACAAATTAAAATTTTTGAAGTGGGCGTGGCACATCCGGTGGGCTTTTACCTTTACCTGAAATATTTGCAATTGTCATAACTCTCAAAGTTTGCAATTGTCATCCTAGAAATTTTGCATCAAAGTAGATCACTGCTTAGGACAATTTGTGATAAGACTAAAGTTGTTTGCGTTCTTTACTTTAAAAAAGGGAACAGGTTTAACAATTTTAAAAATTTTTATTTTTGAACGTAAATGACCTTGACCTTTGCATGGTCAAAGGTCATTGATCTAAGATGACCATTCTTACTTTGATTTTTGATGTGCAACATATACTTCCGGTTTTACAGACGTCCGAAAACAGCAATTTTCGAAACTTCGAAGGCTCTTATTACTTTTATTTAACCTTTGTTGACCTTTTGACCTGAACAAAGGTTGTTGCCCATTACGAGATATATCCGATAATATTTTCACTTTTGTCGTGCTCCGTTAACTTCCGGTTCTACAGCCAATTGAAAATCGCGATTTTTAACTTTAAAAAAAGGTCTATCACGTGACCTAATTTACATAAGCGACAATTTATCTTTTGTCCTTATTATGCGCAATCTATTCTTTCAAATGATATATAACACTTGGCATTTTGATTGAAATTGAATTTGAAAATTTTGTATTGACTACTATAGTAACTTTGCGTAATTTTAATGGTTTCTATAATCCACCGACAGTCACGTTGCCTTAAAAAAACATTTAACTACGAATATCTCATGATCTAATGATTATAAACATTGGAAATTTTGAACATTATTTGACATTGTACACATTATTACAGACAACACAAAATTTTTGCAGTGGGCGTGGCAAATCCGGGTTACTTTTACCTTTACCATAAATAATTCAAATTGTTATATCTCGAAAAGTTTGCATTTTTCACCATCGAAATTTTACAAAAAATTAAAGCACTATTTGGGATAATATCTGATAGAGTTACATTTTGTTTAGGTCTTTTACTTTAAAAAAGGGAATAGGATTTACAATTTATAAAATTTTGATATTTTGACCATTTACATGCATAATCTTGGTCTTTAGAAGGTCAAAGGTTATTGATCTACGATGTCCATTCATACTTTTATCTTTGATGTCCGACATATATTTTCGCTTTTACAAACGTCCCAAAACAGCAATTTTCAACACTTTTAAGGCTTATATTCTCTTTTATTTGACCTCTGTTGACCTCTTGGCCGAAACACAAATTATTGTACCTTTCCAAAAAATATTTTCATTTTTGTTGTGCGAATTGAACTTTTAACTTTACAGCTATTTGAAAATTCGACTTTTTACTACCGAATTTTAACACCTTTTAGTACCGAATGGTATCAAATTCATGCGTCTTTTCACTACCGAACGGTAAACGGTTTAAACGATTTTTTCTACTATTGAACGTTTACATGCTTTTCTTTCCGGTAAGAAATCCCATTGTGACCTTAAAATGCAACGTTTTATCGATGTATCAGGTTGGATGCGCACTGCTTCGGTACCGTTATAACGGTTCTAGTTTTCTTTTATTTTCTAATTAACGGCTCTAATTTCGATCTGATTTTGATTTTGAACTGAGTTGTACAGGTTAGCAATTCAAGAATTTTAGAATTTTGACTTTTGTCGCGGACTTTTTGATTTTCAAAAGTCTATTTTTTTTTTTTCACTTTTACAATTAAATTTTGATCGATCTGAAAATTTACAGGTAGATAGACATTTTGATTGCGAAGTATAATCAATTTTCATATTTTCGATATATATCTGGTTTTGACGTTATTCGCTTTTAAACTGAAAATTTCAACTTCCGGAATTTTGGAGATATTTGAAAAATTCTTTTTGCAATAAGCTAGAATTGCCCATGCAAAGACACATTATTTCAAAAATCCGACCCAGAAGTAATAGGTCAACCGCCATATTGATATGACTAACTTTTGTAAAACGAGAAATTGAGCCTTAGGGGCTAATCGGATGTGTGTGATGTTGATGTCTATGTTATCTTCAATCGATTGCAAACACTTCTCAGGAAGCCGACTTTTGAATTTTTATTTTGCTTTTCTTATATTTCCGGTCATATTTATCCAGTGAATGCAAAATGTTTAAGGCCCATAATTCGTGACCTTGACCTTTGGTGACCTTATGACCCGCACAAAAGTTGTTACCCCTGAAGAGATCTATCCGATGATGTCTTCAGTTGTGCAATGTACACTTCCGGTTTTACAGCCATTTGAAAATAGCGATTTTTAATTTTAAAGAGCTGTGTCACGTGACCTTATTTAAATATGACAAAATTTCTCATATATCTTTATTACGGTTTATCTCTTCTTTCCAATGGTATATAACACTAGATATTTTTTTTTATCAAAATTGCGCTTTTTAAAATTTGAAAAATCTGTACTGACTTCCATAGTAACTGTGCGTAATTTGACATTTGCCGTAAATCTCAAGCTTTTAACATGAAAGTATGAATATCTCATGATCGAATAATTTTAGACGCTTGAAATTTTTAACATAGCTTAGCATTGAAAACATAATAACAGATGTGACAAAAATTTGTGGATGGGCGTGACACATCCGGGATAGATTCACATTTACCTTATATATTTGTAATTTATTTACTCGCAAAATATGTAATTGTCACCTATAATATTTTGCAGGATTATAGGTTACTAGTTTGGCCAATATGTGGTAAAGGTAAATCTGTCTGGGCTTTTTACTTTTAAAACAGGAAGAGGTTTTATAATTTACTAGATTTGCATTTTGACCTTTAACATGGATGACCTTGAAAAGTTGAAAAGGTCATAGATCTATAATGTCAATTTATACTTTGAGCTTTGATGTCCGACGCCTACTTCCGGTTTTATAGGCTTCCAAAAACAGTTCTTTTCTAAGGCTCATATCTCGTAACCGTAACCTTTGGTGACTAGTGGTCTGACGTAAGGCCATAGCCCTTGGCGAAATCTATCACATGGTGCCTTTGATTTTGTTGTACAATGTTTACATCCGTTTTTATAGCCATTTGAATATTGCGAATAAGACAATAATACAAGCCGAGTGCCAGGAATATTCTTAAATGTTTGGAACATGGATTCCTATATTTCAAAGATTCTAAATAAGGAAGAAACTGACCCAATCCACACAAAAAAGATCAGTTCTAAAAATGAACTTTTTCATTTTTAGAAAAAATCATTAAAAAATGTGTATTGTATCGGTGACCAGTGAAAGTTTTAAAAGAAACATAAGGGTTATATAACGTTGTAATACATAATTAGTATAATAGAATTGAATGCAATGAAGAAGCTGGTTTTCTTGGAAGGAAACATGCCACAGACCTTCTTTTGCTATTTTCTAGTCAAAATAGTGGACAATTATTTGTTTAATGTATATTAGCACGATTTTGGCCATCCAGAAATGAGTGGTGGAATATGGCTTTTTTTCTATTTTTTTTCATTTATCAGCTTTAATTTGCTGTTTATTACTGTTTATTACTTCACGCTTATAACTACAAGATAGACAATTGAAAAAATCGACAATTTTGACTTTTCGATTGTGAAAAGAAATGTGGAAGCCGATTTTTGAATTTTGATTTTGCTTTTCTTTTATTTCCGGTTAAAATTTTTCGGTAATGTCCAAAATTTCAAAGGATTCTATTTTGTGACCTTGACCTTTGGTGACTTTGTGTCTTGAACAAAATTTATTGCCCTTGGTGATATCTATCCAGCGATATATTCATTTGTGCTGTGGAATGTTTACTTCCGGTTTTATAGTCGATTGAAAATTACGATTTTGTATCTTCAAAGAGCTCTGACACGTGACCTAATTTACATACACCAAAAATTCTTATTGAATCTTACTAGCGTTCATCTGCCCTCTATAACGATATATAACACTAAATATTTCAATCACTATTGCGCTTTTTAATATTTGAAAATTTTGAAATTGTTTCAGCCGACTCAATTCTCTCATAAGAGACCACCTCCAGTAAGGGACCGTTTTTGAATTTACCCCTGCGTGGTCTCTTAATAAATAAAATTAAAAACGAAATAATCCGAAATATTCCTTCAAACAATTGCGCAAAAACAAACCTCAACCGAACACAAGACTAGATTGCGATAGCTTCTACTCTAGCTTTAGTGAGTTTCATGAACAAAATCAACCAGATTACTTGGATATTCCAAATTGTGATTCGGAAATTCGGGAACAATGTATTAGTGAAAATGAAGTAGAACATGTCATCAGAAATATGAAACGTGAAAAAAGTGTTGGTGAAGATTAACTGTTAAACGAGTATTTCATAGAATATCGAACCTTTGTAGCCCCTTTACTATGCAAACTTTTTAATTATGTATATGCATGTGGTGAATTTCCATGTGCATGGGCTAAAGGGTGATCCCAATAATACGCTAAATTATCGAGGAATAACCCTTCTAAGCCACCTGGGTAAATTATTTACTTCGATACTAAATCACAGAGCTACTAGATTCAACGAAGAAAATAATGTTGTATCTGATTCATTTTTTGGTTTCAAACCGGGCCTTGGCACAACTGACGCAATATTTGTTCTCCAGACTGTAATCAACAGATACACATTCAACAGGAAACGACTTTACTGCTGCTTTGTGGATTTTTCTCGGGCCTTCGATTGTATAAAACATATCATTAAAAGGAACATAACCAGAAAGTTTCTGAAAATCGTCAATTCTATGTATTTGAAACTATGTCCTAATGTTAAGTTTAAAGGTGAATTTTCTGAATACTTTAAGTGCCGAGTGGGCATAATGCAAGGCGAATCTCTTTCACCTATTTTATACTCTCTGTATGTCAATGACATTGAATCAGAACTCTTAAATGGGAATTGTAAATGATTAACACTAAACGATATCAACCTTTATCTGATAATGTACGCAGACGACACTGTTTTGTTAAGCGAAACACCTGAAAACCTACAAAATATTTTAGATGTTTTAAGTCATTATTGTGTTATGAATAATTTAAATGTTAATGTGAGCAAAACCAAAATACTCGTGATCAGAAGAGGTAAAAATATAAAACTAACATATGTGTCGAAAATCAATGACATAATTATAGAAACTGTCAACAGTTTCAACTATTTAGGCGTTGTAATCGATTATAATGGAAAACACACTTTAACACAAAAAACAATAGCATCTCAGGGTGATAAGGCATGCTTCATACTTCAACGTAAAATTCGAGAAAACAATTTCAATATTGAGACCAGCTGTGCATTATTCAATACTGAAGTCCAATATTAAATTATGGCTCTTAAGTATGGGGTTATAACCCTGGAGAGTATGGGGTTATAACCCTGGAGATGATATTGAAAAAGTTCATACCTAATTTTGTAAACGCATTCTCGGGGTAAAAACGTCAACAAATAATTGTACTATTTATTCTGAACTAGGGAGAATACCTTTATTTGTAACAAGAAAATATCAATTAATTAAGTTTTGGTTAAAACTGTTAAGTACGTCGAACTTAGTCCTAAGAGCATGTTATGCTGATATGCTGAATGGACTTCTCATTTCTAAAGGCTATAGTCCATGGATAGATTTTATAAAGCTCGGATTTTCCTATGTATGGTCGCAACAGCATGTTACTGACGAAAAGAGGTTTTTAAGTGAAATACATCAGAGAATTAATGACGTGTATTATCAATCTCTTCATGAACAAATTAAGTCATCATCTAGATGTCTTACATATCGCCAGTTAAATGTACATTCTAACATACAATAATACCTGAAAAAAACAATTCTTTATAAAAAGTTTAAGCTCTCATTCCCTTGAGATAGAAACAGGAGGGTACAGTTAGCTTTCAAACATGGATGATGAATGATAAACATGATTTATATTCTGTTTGGCCAAATGTTAAGGGAATTTTAACAATATTTAAATGACACAAGTTTTAACTATAAATGAAATTGTCTGTTGCAAAAATAAAGCTTTTATGAGAATACGAAAATGGTTAAATAAGAGGCAATATCATTATTATTATCATTCTTTTTCACGTTTACATGATTTTGCATAATGAAACTGGGGACACACAAGAGAGAGAACCTAACCTATTTTGTATTATATTTGAAGAAATCCTAGTAATATGGGCGTCTCTAAATATGTAACATATCTTACAAAACTTAATTTTTATTATTATAATACTCCTTGTATGAATGTGTGTGAATGTTTTCATTTATATATTCTTTTTTTATCATTTAAGTTATGCAGCATCTAAAGATGCTTACACTTAACTGCAGGGGTGTTAGGGAGACTGAGAACTGATCTGTTTGATGTACTTCGAGAAAAACAATTCAATATCTACTGTATCCAAGATTTTAGAATCTAAAGTTATCCGGTCACAATGGGGGTATGGTTTATTTTTTAGTCCTGGTAGATCTGATTCAAGAGGTACAGCTATTCTTTTTAATAAAAACTTTCAGTATGAAATCCTTAATTTTGAAATTGATGATATTGGAAACCTAGTTGTATTGAAGTTCAAAATAGAAAATAAACATAACTTTCTCTTAATCAATATATATGGACCTAATCAAGACAAACCAAATTTTTATAACGATATTGAAACGTATCTAAGTAATTCAGATGTAGATTTTAAAATGATTGTAGGAGATTGGAATTTAGTCCAAGACATTGACTTAGACACAAATAACTATAAACATATAAATAACCCAAATACAAGAAAAGCAGTATTATCTTTAAAGGAAAATTTTGATCTAATGGACCCATTTAGAAATATTAATCCAAATTTAAGAAGATACACCTGGCACAAAAGAAAATCCGGTTAAAAAAGCTAGGCTTGATTTTTTCTTAGTAAAGAACTTATGAAATTGGTCGACAAAATAGAAACCTCATCTGGCTACAGAACAGAACACTCTTTTATAGAATTAGATATTAGATAAAAAGACTTCCTTCGTGGAAGAAGCTTCTGGAAATTCAATAATTCACTACTAAAAGACAAAGTATGTGTTAGTCTTATTAAAGAATGTATGATTAAAGCATCTCAAGTCACTCGTTGTAATACATAGAATACTTGTTGGGGCAGATAACTCTTTATGTACTGATTGCGTTCATTTTACAGAATATTAACAAACATAAAACGAAATAATATAAATATAAAGAACGAAATATTGTTGAGTGTTGACTATATCTTACACTGCCGGGGTTGATTACCAAAGTAATGAAAGGTAATCAAAAACATATACTGTTCAAATAAAATGTTCAAATAAAATGTTCAAATGCACAAAATAATTATGTTCACATTTTAACTGTCACTAGAAATTACTTCTAAAGGGATAAGATGCTGGATAGGTCTACGCATATGGATTGGTTTCTTTGCATTTGCTGTTGACAAAACTAATAGCGGACCAGCAAAATCGATGCCAGTATTTGCAAATGGTGGTTCATCACTAACTCTACATTCAGGTAAGTCTGGCATTAAAGGTGGTGTGTAGGATTTTCCTTCGAACCGTTTGCAAACTACACTGCGTATGAATTTCTTAACTGCGGAACGCCCATTTAAGATCCAATGTGTGGTACGAACTGCATTCAGAGTATCTTGAATGCCATTGTGATGCACTTGATTGTGTCTTTCTGATACTAAAAGTTCTATAAAACGGTGATTTGATGGTAGCAGTATTGGATTTTTTGCGTTATAAGGAATGTTGGCATTGTTGATACGACCTCTGCTACG
This sequence comes from Lottia gigantea, assembly GCF_000327385.1. Taxonomy (NCBI): domain Eukaryota; kingdom Metazoa; phylum Mollusca; class Gastropoda; family Lottiidae; genus Lottia; species Lottia gigantea. The sequence continues at coordinate 542,540 of NW_008709781.1, read as the reverse complement.
TATGACGTCATTTCCAAATATAATCCGAATTGTTTGATGTAGGTTGTCGTCTTGTTTCCATTATGTAGATTTTCAAACTCAGAGTTAAATGTTTTTCGTTGAATTGTCTTTATCCATTCAGTTCAATTACCTTACTCATTCAGTTTCAGCATTCTGATGCGCTGATATGTTTATCTGTTGCAGCTGGATGGCGCAATAATGAGATGGGCAAATCCGGCCAATGTTCAGCTGATAGTTTCAAAAATGGAGGGCCTTCCCACCACTTTGGATTATGTAGTAATTCCTGAGCTTTACATTTCCATTTCATTTCATGGGGAAAATGCGACCAATCTATAAGCTCCCAAAAAGACCTAAACTCCCTACATTTCATACATTCTTACACCAAAAGACCTAAACTCCGTACATTCCATCAATTCCCTCCCAAAAAAGCCTAAACTCCCTACATTTCATAAATTCTTACACTAAAAAAAGACCTAAACTCCCTATAAATTCTTACACCTATACACCCTACATTTCTTACACTAAAAACACCTTCAATCAATTTCCTACATTCCATCAAAAAAAGCATATTAAAAATACCCTTATATAAAAATAACATAACATTTTTAATAGCCTCGTTTTAAGTAATGTTATTTTTAGTCTAGAAACTTCTAGAAAAGGGAGATAACTCTTTTTTAGATAAAAAAAAAAACAGACCACAACTTCTTCGTTAAACTAACTCATTTAAAAATAGGATGAGTTTAATTCTAAAACACGAACAACACAGATTCGAAGATTATTCGGGCGACTTTTCTACATTATTTTCTTTAGGTAAAACAATAATTCCAAAAGTAGCTAGCTTTGTTTCAAACAACAAATCACTCATTTCAACCGGAGCGAAAGCCGTCGGCTCAATCGCGCAAGCGGGAAAGAGTATAAGCGACGCAGTGAAACAATCTGACGAATTGAAAGAATTACAACTAATAAGAGATCTGCGAAACAGGAGATTAGAAGAAAGGAAAGGAAAAGGCTTTAAAGTTATAGGATAAAATGATAGTCGCTCACGCTCCAAAAACTTATTTTGGTTCTCTTCCTGGATTTCCATGGGCGAAATATCCCAGAGAAAAACATCTTC
>NW_008709781.1:530453-541006 GCF_000327385.1 Lottia gigantea | reverse complement strand
TAAAAACTTTTTACAGTTAAAGTGTTTGAAAAAGATGAAATATGGTCAGCCGATTTAATTCATATGCCAGTCGAAAGAGGATTTAAATATTGCTTAACAGTTATAGATTTGTATACGAGATATGCTTGGGTTATTCCTTTGAAAAACAAAACAGGATTATCAGTCAAACACGCATTTGAAACGATTATGAAACAATCTAACCGTCATCCCGAAAAACTGTGGGTAGATAAAGGAAGTGAATTTTATAACAAAAATATGAAATCTCTGGGATTTGAAATTTACAGCACGCATAATGAAGGTAAAGCTGTAGTTATTGAGAGATATAATAGAACGGAACGGAAATCTCAAAAATGGCTTAAAATATTACCAGAGGTTGTAGATGAATACAATAACAAAATTCATTCATCTATAGGTGTCACACCAACACAAGCCACCAACAATCCAAATACTATAAAGTCAATTAACGCGTAACATAACTACGAAAATGAAATAAAGAATTTAAATATCAAACCCAAATTTATAGTCGGAGATCGAGTTCGTATTTTCAAATATAAAAGTAAATTAGAAAAAGGTTACGTTGGATACTGGACAAACGAAATATTCATCGTTGATATAGTAAACACATCATCACCTCCAACATATGAATTAATCGATCAAGACAAAGAACAAATCATAGGAAGGTTGTATCAAAATGAATTTCAAAAAACCGACTTTTAAAAATGAATGAATTTCTCGAAAACAAAGATGATGATGAAGAATTTGATAGAAGATTAAGAAATTTAGATGTGGACAAGCATTTACGCTTTCTTAAATTTAAATTTTTTAAATTTAAATGCAAATTTATGTTCAAAATATTATTGAATGTGTTTTATCAGAATGTAATACAATTTTTTCAAACACAAACAACGTATATATTTCATCAATTGGGTTTTCAACAATACTTACCGCATACTCCTCAAAAGACCGACTTTTAAAAATGAATAAATGAATTTCTCGATAAATATGGAAACGATACAACCACAAACTTTCAACTGAGCGAATGAGTTAAATATATCACCGTTTTATTATTGTATGAGAGATGAAATAAATGATCTGAAATATAAGAAAGGTAAATTTTACGCGATAACAAATATACATACTTCCGATCAAAAAGGAGTTCATCATTCTGCTTTGTACAAAGACTCTTCAAATGACATATATTTCTTCGATTCTTATGGATTAGAACAAGTTTGGATTAGGTTCTTTATCTTTAGAAACTAAAAAACTTAACACTACAGCGTGGATAAATAAAGCGAAACCTTACTTTGTGGATCAAATCGGAGACACTTTTCAAGGTGATTTAGATATGAACACTTTTACCATAACTAATTTAAAGTCTCCGGAAAACGATAATGACGCCGCTCACAAGAAATATTTACGGGATCAAATAAATTCAATTGAAGTAAATAAAAACCATTTAGAAGATAAAATAAGTAATGTGAAAAGATTCTAAATAAACTAAATAATAAAAATTTTATTAATGATACTAAACTACAACAAGAGATAAAAAGTTTAATAAGTTTTATTCAAAAAGAATTGGTCAACGTTGCGAATAAAACTGAGTTACAAAATTTAATTTCATTAATATCTAAATTAGAGGATAAGATTGCAAAAATTAGACATTCAACAATTAATAGATAACATTCCAGATGAAAATGAAGATACGTTTCAACAGGAATTAAATGCTCTGGAAACTAAACTTAACAGTGAATTACAAAAAGAACTAAGAAATATTAAACAACAAATACAAAACATAGATGATAGCGAAATCAAAACCTATATTCAACAACAAATACAAAATATTGATGATAGCGAAATCAAAACCTATATTCAACAACAAATACAAAATATTGATGATAGTGTTATTCAACAACAGATAACCAATATTAATAACCTAGTTTTAAAACAGGACAAAAACATAGTCGCATTAGAAAAAAAAGTCTCAAGAAAGAATCATAATATTTCAATGTTCCATTTGGAAATTTGAGTTATGAAGATGCTTCTGTTACTGATAATATAGATAGATCAACAGATTATGAATATAAAAAATATGGATTTACAGCAAATATAAGAGTATATTCTCCAGATTTAACCGCCCCTATAAAATATTTGATTCTGAAGATAAAAATACTTTTTTTTTCGAAGAATAAATTGTAATGGAAATTATTTTTCCTATACAGGTAAAAGTTGATTCATTATTCTTCGGACAAGCATTATATTTATCAATTCAACGCTCGTAAAGTTCTTCAGTTTATCAATGGTGCAAAAAATGTAGAAACTAAAGAATTTGAAATTAACGACGAATACAACAAGGTTTTAGTCACTTATATGAAATTAAAACGAGTGGAAAATATATAGATAGGTTTAGAATGTTAATCATACCAGATAAAAAAAAATAAAGATCAACTTGCATTGGAAGATTTTGATATGATATTGGAGACGGAAACTCCTCCATCAATGAATATTATTAGAAATCCAGAACCACAAAAAAGGGAAAATGAGTTATGAGTTTTTACGATCATCAGACTTTGAATACGTAAAACTATATTTTGTTAATAATGATATATTTACCTCAATTGATATTTATAAATGTCAACAAAAACAAAATGTTTTAATACCAGCAATAAGAGATGTTGTTGATGCATATGTTAATATATCAATCTCTATTAAAAAACCGAAATTTTCAGTTCATCTGAATAAGATTAATGATTCGAAAGAACAAATATCCTTAGTATTTATACAAGTTTTTATTGAAGATAGTAAACACGTAGCAGCTTTATCAGAAGTTCACTTAATTTAATTAACTAAAAAATGGAACTCGAAAGTAGACAACAATATATGATAGACAAACAAAACGAACTAAAAGAAAAACTAAAACAATTCAACAAATGCAGAAAAACATGGAGTAGAATCGATTCTGTTTTCAAAACATTAAGCACAGTTCTAACAGTAGGGATAACGGTGGCAACAGCCGTAACCGGTGGATTAATGCTTCCAATAATTGTCCCAACTGTATTAGCCGCGTTCACTGCCGTTCAAACTTCATCTTGTGGATTTATTACTTTAGGTTTTACATCAAAAAAGAAAGCTCCTTTTAAATACATATCTTAATAAATGATTCATTTTTTTCGAAAGATCGAGAGAAGATAAGAACATAACCATTGAAGAATTTGAAAAATGCAATGAAATTTTAGATAAATTTGATGTAGAAATATCATCAATAAAAGTTAAAAATTCCTAGTTAAAAATAGTTGCTTAAAAAATATGAATAAAATTGAAATTTTAGACGATGAAAAATTCATATCAAATGAACTTTTTTCCAATGTTATTAAGCTTATCTCTGATGAATTTATAACATTTAAAGGGCAAATTGAATTAGATGGAGAGATAATTCAAGATGGAGGACACAAACAATACATGCAATTTGTAGGCTTTAATGCCAAAACTTTTCGCAATTTCTTCACAACAGTGGATGTAAAATAGGATGCTTCTGATTGGTATTTCTCAGGAAAAATCATTTTACGTAAAAACAATTTCAAAGAAATAAAAAGATCAAAAAAGGGTAGTGGTGTTACCCTACTCAAAAAGATCAATGAATATAGCGGTATAAATTGTTATATACCGAGCGATGGATACTGCTTTGTAAAGTGTGTTTTAAACGAAGACTACACGAGAGAATTTCAAGATTTCATCAACCGTTTTTCAAAATCAAACAGAAAAGGAGTTATGACAACTGCTAGAATCTGTGAATTCAATAAGAAATTTAATACTAATTTTCAAATTTATATGCCCAAACATAGACATTTTCAACCAAAGAAAGTATCCGAGGAATTAGATTGGGTATTTTACTTACATAAATCACATTTCTGTCTCAGGCATTACAGAAATAGAAGATAATTGCGATGAAAACGTATGGAGAACTTGTGGAGATGATAATGCGATAACGCAAGTTACACCTCTAAAACTAAACGTTTTTCCAACCATTCACGATGATTGTTTATACGCATGGGATTGCGAAACCTATAACTAAAATAAAGCCATACCTTATTCTTGCACGTTGATTAATTTAGAAAAACTAAGAAAAATGTTAGACAGAATAAATAATCTCTCTCCAGATTTAAAGCCGACAGATTCCATTCCAGAAGAATTTTATAATAAATTAATGAATATAGTAGAAATATTTGTAGGTACAGATTGTATCGATCAAATGTTACAACGTTTAGGAAAAATAGATCAAAAAAGAATAACATTAATTGCTCATTACGGTAGCGATAACTGGATCATGATCAAAACGTAAAAAAAAAGTAACACAATGCCCTTTAAAAACAGCCAAAGGAATTCTGTCTCTACCTTTAACCGATGAAGATTTACAGAAAAAATGGAAAAGACAGAAAGAAATAAAGGGTTACTTTAATTATTTGCAAAATATTAATTCCATATGTTCCTTTCAACATGAATCATCTAGTTTAGCGGCATGGGGTAATTCATCTAATCTACCAATGAATTTGAGAAAGATCGAGGATGTAGAATTCTGGTATGAAAGTACTAGAATGGTTCCGAAACACACCGAAAAAGAAAAAAAAAGAAAAAGTTTACTCACATACTCACCCTTTTATAAGATATTTTATCAGACAAAGTATTAAAGGAGGAAGAGTTTCGGCAAATCGAACATCATTTGAAACGAATAAAATGGATGAAATTTGTAATATATTAAAGGAATACACAGAAACACCAAGTGATAATATAATTGATTTATTTAAAGAATATAGTGCTAACCCAAAAGATAAAACAGAGGTTCATTCGAGACTTACAAAAATAAAATGTACTAAACTAATGGCCTTTGATGCTAACGGTTTGTACGCTTCCGCCATGTCGGATTTAGACAGCGAATATCCGAGAGCGGAAAGTGGTAGACCATTTCGACAAGAAGAAAATAAAGAATTTGTTAAGCTCTTTAATGAGCAAAAATTCAGACCTAGAACTGCTATTTTAAAAGCCTGGTTTGAATATCCTACCAACATGCTCTTCCAACCCATACCAGCTAAAGATAAAATCAGTTTTACGAATAGAATAGGTAAAAAGGAAACTGGCACTAAAATCAGGTTTAGAAATGGTTTCTGTCACGACGTTTTAACATCGGTCGATAATCAAGAAATAGTGAAAGGCGGTGGACGAATTATTAAAATATTAGATGGTGTAGTTTACGAAGAAAATTTTAAAACTCCACCCTATAGAGATTCTATTTTATTTTTGAGAGATCTAAGAAATAAATATAAACGATAAGGTAATATCGTGGGTAGTAATTGCATGAAATTATTAGGTAATTCATTGTATGGTAAATCTATTCAGAAGGATATAACTACATCGAGACATCTATGTAGTGAAGCGACTTTAAAAGCCAACTTCGATTCACACGTTATAAACTATGAAAAAGTAAATGATAGTCAATATATAGTTGAGATAAATGAAGAAGAAAAAGAATTTTACTGTACACCTCCTAAATCTACACGACTAACACCTAGTCATTTGGGATCATTCGTTTTATCTCACAGTAAAAAAATAATTAATAATTTTACTCGCGTGATAGATGGATTTTATAAGCCTGAAATATACTATACGGATACCGATAGTTTATACATTTCGTCTAGCAATTGGGATAAATTAAATGAAGCTGGGTTGGTGTCCGAAAATGACAATTGTAAAGGAAAGAATGATTACGGTGATGGTGGAATTATATTTGGTTTATATTTAGAGCCAAAAATTAAGTACAATATCATTCCAACTTCCGACGGTATTCTAAAAGAAAAGAAAACGTTTAAGGGTTACTCTAAAGATAAGATAAGCGTAGAAGATTATATTCGATTAGCTAATGGACACGATGTAACGAATGAATTTAAGAAACCATGGGTAAAAAGTTTCACCAATAGAGTAGTTATTCCAAAGGATGATGATAAACAAAAGAAAGTTTTTAGAAGTTATCTAAATCTCGTTAAGAGAAAAGCACCAGACAATGAAGGAATCATGTATCCTTACAACGACGGAAAAGAATTGAACATGGATGAAAACTACTAATTTGATGATTTCGATTACCTTACTATTCAAGAAGAGAATGAAAAGTGTTAATTTTTTTGTTTTAAATGAAGTTGAATAACAATTTCCTCGTTACCAAAATCTATAAACCTATTTTTACCATCTTTGATTTCCAGATTTATATCTTTAATGATAAAGGAATTAAGTGGTAAATACGTCGTTTGAAATGGTTTCTCTATAATTCTATATCCTATCGGTACAGTGAATGTTGGAAGACTGTAAATAATCTGACGTTTGTATTTATTGAAAAATCCACCGTTTATCAAATAGCAATGTATATTTATCACATCGATATCATTCTCGATATTAGCTTTGTGTGGTGCTAAAGTGGATTGGGTGTATATTTGTATATCAAATCCTAGTAACGTATTCAATGAATTTTCTACGTTGAAATCAACTTGACTATTATTTCTTAATATCAATTTTATTTTGTTCAGATTCAAATTACCTTCGAAATCAATATTGTTTTTACCATTGACACTTCCTCCATATTCAGATAGGTATTCGTAGCTTCCTGGTAGTAAACGTATGGTTTTGAACGTAACTCCATTATCTGTTGATATTTTTATTTGATTATTTTTTTCGTTGATAGTTCTAATGGAATTGTAAACAGAGAAATACTTTAATCCCAATTCATATTCTTGATTGCGATCGAGTTCGTACTCATAATCTAGAGACAATTTAATGTCTGATTTATTTGAGGTGATGACGAATAGTTGTTCTTTATTTGACATTTTTAATCACGCTTTTATAATCATTTTTATCTATTTGACCTTTTTCTAGGAGTCCTTTTAATATACAATTCGCTTCATTATATTGTCTGTGCGATCGATTTTCTTCCTTCATTGCCGCTAATATTACACGTAATCTATTAAGTAGTTCCTCGTTGTTGTCGGATAAAAACGTTATACCTTGTCCAGATGCCACCATATCATCGAAATTGTCTATTTCTTGTATGATTGGTGTATAATCGTCTGCATAATCATCTAATGCCTCTTCTTCATCTTCATATTCATCAGGAATAACTTTATTTAAATATGTTTCAACTGCTTTCGATCTTCTTGTTTCGGGTCCCGACTTTCTTATTGCATGTAGAAATTTTTAGTATGCTAGTAAATCTTTGTAATCGGCAATGCCAATATACCCGCCTTTCATTAAATCTATTAATCCTCTCGTTAATGTAAATATTAAGTCTTTTGTATCGATTTTGAATATAGGGGAATTTGCCATTTAACAATAACCCCTCATCATCAATGATTGGAGTAATACTCTTTGGTAAATCTGCTTTAGGGTTTGAAAAAAGACTATTAATATCATCTAATGTCCTAATTATAATACCACCATATGGATTCGGTTCTGGGTGATGAGGTTCTATAGGAGGTATGGGTTCTATAGGAGGGATGAGTCTCTTTTTAATATCCTCTTGAGATTTTAATATGGGTTGAAATAGAGTTTGTAGATTTTCTGTTAATCCGAGTTGTTATAATCTGTTATTTTCAACTTGGGTCTTTATTTTATTCTCAGCTTTGATATATTCTGTATTTCTTTTTAAAATATTATTCCAATCGTTACTCATTTTTAAAAAAAATAAAATTAACATATGTCGATCATAACTCTTTCACCCGCAGGTTTTCTAGTATTTACAAATACATATCCATGATCATCTGGGTTTCTCCATTGAGCTTTACAAACTTTTTTGAATGTATCTCTGTCCATTCCGTGATTTATCGACTGAATGATTTGAGATAAATCTTTATCGTTTGATTCAAATAATAAAAAACAATTTGCATTTTTTCTAATGAACATAGAATCCATCCCGTAAAAAGATTGAGATTGGTATATGCAGCGACAGTCTTCCCTTCCCTGATGTCTTCCCTTCGTGAAGAATTCTTGTTGAACAGCTTGATTTCTTTGCGCAACGCAGTCGTCAAACAATATTAAGTTCTTTCGTTTGCTATCAATATTAGACAAGTCTAGATCATTAACATTTTTTAAGAAAAACTTTTATATCCATTAGATTCTTTCCTTCGATGTAGTTATCTATGATATCTTTTATTTCCACTTCTTCTTCGTTTTCTTCGAAATATTGAAATAGGTTTTGAACATCTTTCTTTGGTAGATATTCTAAAGCTTTGAGGAATTGATAATACGATTGCTCTGGTGTTGTTCTGTAGATATACAAAGAATCGAAATCTAAAAGGTTTGGTGTTGTCAACATGTTAAAAGTGAGATGAGTTTTCCCAGAACCGGAACTACCGCATATACACATGAGCATTGGGTTATTAGGAAATATTTCTGAATGGTTAAATTTTTTACCCATTTTTTATTATTTTATTTTATTCTAAAAATCACTCCTTCTCCTTTATACTTTGAAAGAAATATTCCTTCTCCAGTGTGTATATTTTTTAAAAATATTCCACTACCCTTATGTTTGACTTTGACTTCTCCTGTATCAATACTATCTACTAATTTATTTAATCCTTGTTTAACAGTTTTCTTGGTTTCTTCCCCAAATCTTTTTCCAAATTCTTTTATTGTGCCTATCATATGAATGTAGGTAATTAGGTCACAGGTAAATCGGTCACCGGAAATTTGGTCACAGTAAAAAGGTCACACGGTAATTTGGTCACAGTAATAAGGTCACACGGTAATTTGGTCACAGTAAAAAGGTCACACGGTAATTTGGTAATTTGGTAATTTGGTCACAGTAAAAAGGTCACACGGTAATTTGGTCACAGTAAAAAAGTCACACGGTAATTTGGTCACAGTAAAGGTGCATTTATACAGAGCGCGAACGCGAACGCGGTTTTTCATCATGGAATGGTTTCATCATTTTATAGAGGGACCGTTCAAATAGAATGCGAACGCGAACGCGAAAAAGTATTTGTTCGCGCGGTCGACCGCCGAGATTGCCCCAAGAGCGAATTTTTCAGAAAGTCGCGGCGGATTTCTTGCTATCAACCAATCAGCTTGTACCACCTCCCTTGCATCATTTCCTAAAATGGAAACTTGTGCACATGGCTTTTCCAATTTGCTGTAGGGTACAAACAATGGATAAAACGGAAGTTTTGATTTTAGAAGTTGAAAAGAATCCAGAGACAGTAAAAAGAAAGATATTTGGAAGGGAATCGGAGAGAAGGTTGGACTGACAGGTGTGTGATTTTTCCTGTTTCATCAATTGTATGGAACTTATAAAGAAAATAACATTGGACCAATTCATTAATTAATTACTTTTTAATTGACTGTTGTTACACTTTGTTTAAAACGTCCTCTGCTGGCTTGGGTGCATGCCGTCGACGGTTTTCCGCGTTCGTGTTCGCGCTCTATTTGAATGACTGAACTGATGAAAAATCGCGTTCGCGGTCGCGCAGGTCGCGTTCCATGGGGGTTCTTTGGACTAATTGCTCTGTCAAGATGCGGTGTCATGAATCCTCCGACACTCCGACACAGTCCGACAAGCCATTTGAGACTTAATATTCGCAAATTGAAAAGCACGTTTTCATCACACAGGCTGCAATCTTGACTACGTTTTCGAATTTACCACTGAACGTGGAATTCATATTTCCGCAGAATTGTATTTCTGGTCCTCATATCGATCAAGTGGCGTTTGAGATTGAAATAATAAACAGTTAGGCCTATGTGACCTAAATTTATACTGGCATTGTCACGATTGTTTAATGAACTAGTCTTTAGATCAATTTGCCTACCAAGCCATATCAAACTTGAAAGGTGCCACCAAGCCGTTTCAATCCGCGATGAGATTTGCTGCTGGTGGGCGTATAGGCTTGTGGGCGTCCGCTCGTATAGATTAGCACCGTTGCCCGTAAATTTCCACGCCTGTCCCAATGACCTGAGCGTTTTTCAATTTCCGGGTAGGGTAAGATACGTGCGAAGCATCTCACCCCACCCCCACCCGAAAATCGAAAAGAATCTGCTTTGAAAAAACGCTCACGTTATTGGTACAGGCACGGAAATTTATGAGTAGTTGAGATTATATATAAAATACATATTAAATCAACTTCATTGCTGAAGTCAATACTGGATGATTTCACAGGCTGCATTCAGTGAGTGGGAATTCTGTAATTTGGAATGGCGAGAGTCGGCAAAAGTTAAACGGTGGTATGGCTTGCAAGCTTAAAAGGCAGACCGGTGGCGGGTTGTATCAGCAATAACTATACTGCAGATTGACAGGTATACCAAATACTGTTCGACCGTTCAGGGCCCCACAAGGTCCATCCATCTCTGGCAGAGGGCAAGCAGAACACTATATTATGTATTATGAAATAAATATCACTACACCAGTTACCAGTAATTTCATTTTACTAGTTTTGCCTTGACCAGATCACTGTGTGACCATATTACTGTGACCAAATTACCTTGTGACCTTATTACTGTGACCAAATTACCATGTGACCCTTTTACTG
>NW_008709781.1:524882-530403 GCF_000327385.1 Lottia gigantea | reverse complement strand
TGAATTTTTCTGTGACCAAATTACCACGTGACCTTATTACTGTGACCAAATTACCGTGTGACCTTATTACTGTGACCAAATTACCATGTGACCTTTTTACTGTGACCAAAGTTCCGGTGACCGAATTTCCTGTGAACTAATTACCGCGCCCCTATCATATCTCCCACTCCTGAACCTCGTGCTTCCTTTTCTATTGCTAAATTATGTCTGCGTTCTTCAGCGGCTTTAGCATCAGTTGCTTTCTTTGCGTTGGCAGCTTTAACTGCGGCAGATATTCCTCCAGTTGCTTCACCCGCCGCTGCAATACCACCAACTATTAAAGGTAGAAGGAAAGGTAAAAATCCACCTTCTTTTGCGTTCGCGTCAATTCTTTCTAAATCTATATCGTCTCTGACTTTACAATATTTGTATTCATCAATAAGTTTTTTAGTTATGCTGATTTTTTTACCATTGAAAGTTAAAATTAAAGTTTCTGCTTTCATTTTTAAGGGTTTATTTTTTATTCAATTCTTATCATTCTTCTATCTGCTATTTTAATTAAATATTTTGCTTCTTCCAATAATAAACAATAACCTGTTACATCTCCTTGTGTTTTTTCGATATGAATATTTATGTTGACTCCTGTTTTGAAAAGATCTTCTTGGTGAGCTGATAGATCAAAACAGAAGATTGGATGATTAATGCACAATCTACATATTCAAACTGAGGTGGATTTCCAAATAATTCACACATATTTTTATAGTTTCTATACAATTCATTATAATCCTTTGTGGTTGGATTAATTGTTAAAGGTTGGTTAGGATAATTATCGTTGTTTAATCTTACTTGAACTTTATGGATTATAGGATCTTGAGTTTGGTTCATTGCCACTCTGAAGACATTATTGTTATTCGTTTGAGAATCTGCTAAGTTCTTGAAACCAGCCATTAACCATCACTCTAGCTAAATCAGCATCATTTACAAGATTTCTTACCGGTTCTTCATAGTAAACTAAAAACAATCAGTACATGACAGATACTATACTTCTCGCCCATTGGGCGAGTTATTTTTTCTAATTTCAGATCAGAATAAGAACAGAAGAAAACCCAATATCAAGACCCTTAATCCTAATTTCTAAATAAAGTGTCTGCTCCACCCTAGGCCTGTACATTTGGGAGAATCAAACCCTCCCTTCCCCGAAATCTAGCTAAATCAGCATCATTTACAAGATTTCTTACCGGTTCTTTTAAAACACTTCCATCGCCAACATCGGGTATCTAACCTGAGACTGAATCGAAATCTTTAGGATATAAAACTGTTTTCAGCATTGTGTCGAATTCCCCAGGGTGTTTGATTGTTTCTATAGGATTTGAACCAGCTTCCAAAACCATCTCGCTAAATAAAGATTGAAAGAAATTGTTTTCTAACGTTGTATTAGTTTGTGGAACTTGATTCTGAGTTCCTTCTTTAATTTTGAAATCACATCTGAAATAAGCATCGGAAAGAAGCAACCAATTCGATAATGAATTTATTTCGAAGGTAATTCTACCACCATCATTCAATTGGGATTTAGAACCAACAGTCGGTGAGATGATAATATAATCCTCTTTTTTCTTGTTAAACGAATAACGAATCAGATCGTATAATCTAAAGATTGGATCTAGTATTTTATTTGCCATTTTTAAGGTTTAAAATTAGGATAGAAAATTGTTTTCCAAAACAAGAGTTATCTCCTTTCTACTAATAATAACATTACTTAAAACGAGGCTATTAAAAATGTTATGTTATTTTTATATAAGGGTATTTTTAATATGCTTTTTTGATGGAATGTAGGAAATTGATTGAAGGTGTTTTTAGTATAAGAAATGTAGGGTGTATAGGTGTAAGAATTTATAGGGAGTTTAGGTATTTTAAGTGTAAGAATTTCTGAAATGTAGGGAGTTTAGGTTTTTTTGGGAGGGAATTGATGGAATGGAGGGAGTTTAGGTCTTTTGGTGTAAGAATTTATGAAATGTAGGGAGTTTAGGTCTTTTTGGGAGCTTATAGATTGGTCGCATTTTTCCCATGAAATGAAATGGAATGGGGAATCCCCGTGCGACCAATAATACACTACTTAGACATACGTTTAATCGCATCTAAGACCAAGGTAGCACCACTCAAAAAACAATGCATACCTAGACTAGAACTTAAGAGCTAATATCTTGGCCCGTCTAGTACACACAACTCAGCAATCCATACATCGTACAACAACTGATATACAGCAATTACCTACTGTCTTATGGATTGACTCTTTCACAACATTGTGTTGGATAAGAGATTTTGTCCAGGCGTTGAAAACCCAGCCGACATACCATCTTGTAAAGCTCAGGAATTACTACATAATCCAAAGTGGTGGGAAGGCCCTCCATTTTTGAAACAATCAGCTGAACATTGGCCGGATTTGCCAACAACGTTTGAAAATGATTTAGCAGAAGAAGAGCTTAAGAAAAACCCTAAACCTATAACTATTTCGCTTTCAACAGTTAACCATTAATCGATTTAGTTCCAAGCTGAAACTTCTTCGTGCTACATCATTAGTCATCAAGTTCATCTCATTATTGCGCCATCCAGCTGCAACAGATAAACTTATCAGCGCATCAGAATGCTGAAACTGAATGGATAAAGACAATTCAACGAAAAACATTTAACTCTGAGTTTGAAAATCTACATAATGGAAACAAGACGACAACCTACATCAAACAATTCGGATTATATTTGGAAATGACGTCATACGTAGCAGAGGTCGTATCAACAATGCCAACATTCCTTATAACGCAAAAAATCAATCAAATCATCGTTTTATAGAACTATTAGTATCAGAAAGACACAATCAAGTGCATCACAATGGCATTCAAGATACTCTGAATGCAGTTCGTACCACACATTGGATCTTAAAGGGGCGTTCCGCAGTTAAGAAATTCATACGCAGATGTGTAGTTTGCAAACGGTTCGAAGGAAAATCCTACACACCACCTTTAATGCCAGACTTACCTGAATGTAGAGTTAGTGATGAACCACCATTTGCAAATACTGGCATCGATTTTGCTGGTCCGCTATTAGTTTTGTCAACAGCAAATGCAAAGAAACCAATCCATATGCGTAGACCTAACCAGCATCTTATCCCTTTAGAAGTAATTTCTAGTGACAGTTAAAATGTGAACATAATTATTTTGTGCATCTGAACATTTTATTTGAACAGTATATGTTTTTGATTACCTTTCATTACTTTGGTAATCAACCCCGGCAGTGTAAGATATAGTCAACACTAAACAACATTTCGTTCTTTATATTTATATCATTTCGTTTTATGTTTGTTAATATTCTGTAAAATGAACGCAATCAGTACATAAAGAGTTATCTGCCCCAACAAGTATTCTATGCATTACAACGAGTGACCTGAGATGCTTTAATCATACATTCTTTAATAAGACTAACACATACTTTGTCTTTTAGTAGTGAATTATTGAATTTCCAGTAGCTTCTTCCACGAAGGAAGTCGTTTAATCTAATATCTAATTCTATAAAAGACTGTTCTGTTCTGTAGCCAGATGAGGTTTCTATTTTGTCGACCAAATTCATAAGTTCTTTACTAAGGTAAAATCTTTATCGTTTGATTCAAATAATAAAAAACAATTTGCATTTTTTCTAATGAACATAGAATCCATCCCGTAAAAAGATTGAGATTGGTATATGCAGCGACAGTCTTCCCTTTCCTGATGTCTTCCCTTCGTGAAGAATTCTTGTTGAACAGCTTGATTTCTTTGCGCAACGCAGTCGTCAAACAATATTAAGTTCTTTCGTTTGCTATCAATATTAGACAAGTCTAGATCATTAACATTTTTTAAGAAACACTTTTATATCCGTTAGATTCTTTCCTTCGATGTAGTTATCTATGATATCTTTTATTTCCACTTCTTCTTCGTTTTCTTCGAAATATTGAAATAGGTCTTGAACATCTTTCTTTGGTAGATATTCTAAAGCTTTCCCAGAACCGGAACTACCACATATACACATGAGCATTGGGTTATTAGGAAATATTTCTGAATGGTTAAATTTTTTACCCATTTTTTATTATTTTATTTTATTCAAAAAATCACCCCTTCTCCTTTATACTTTGAAAGAAATATTCCTTCTCCAGTGTGTATATTTTTTAAAAATATTCCATTACCCTTATGTTTGACTTTGACTTCTCCTGTGTCAATACTATCTACTAATTTATTTAATCCTTTTCTTGGTTTCTTCCCCAAATCTTTTTCCAAATTCTTTTATTGTGCCTATCATATGAATGTAGGTAATTAGGTCACAGGTAAATCGGTCACCGGAAATTTGGTCACAGTAAAAAGGTCACACGGTATTTGGTCACAGTAATAAGGTCACACGGTAATTTGGTCACAGTAAAAAAGGTCACACGGTAATTTGGTCACAGTAAAAAAGTCACACGGTAATTTGGTCACAGTAAAAGGGTCACATAGTAATTTGGTCACAGTAATAAGGTCACACGGTAATTCGGTAACAGTAAAAGGGTCACACGGAAATTTGGTCACAGTAAAAAGGTCACATGGTATTTTGGTCACAGTAAAAAGGTCACATGGTAATTTGGTCACAGTGAAAAAGTCACACGGTAATTTGGTCACAGTAATACTGTCACATAGTAATTTGGTCACAGTAAAATTACCCATTTTCAGTGGTGTTGGTCGTCTTATTCACATCAACCGCTTGTAGTTGATAACTAGATTCAATAAATGGTGGAGGACGGGCAATGTCACAACTTAAGTAGGTTCGTGACTTTGACCTTGACCTCCAATGACCTTAAAAGTCGTTGTGTTCGTCTCTTCGTCCCATGGGGGTTCTTTGGATTAATTGCTCTGTCCACATGCGGTGTGATGAATCCTCCGACACTCCGACACAGTCCGACAAGACATTTGAGACTTGATATTCGCAAATTGAAAAGCACGTTTTCATCACACAGGCTGCAATCTTGACTACGTTTTCGAATTTACCACTGAACGTGGAATTCATATTTCTGCAGAATTGTATTTCTGGTCCTCATATCGATCAAGTGGCGTTTGAGACTGAAATAATAAACGGTTAGGCCTATGTGACCTATATTTATAGTGGCATTGTCTCGATTGTTTAATGAACTAGTCTTTAGATAAATTTACCTACCAAGCCATTTCAATCTTGAAAGGTGCTACCAAGCCGTTTCAATCCGCGATGAGATTTGCTGCTGGTGGGCGTATAGCCTTGTGGGCGTCCGCTCGTATATATTAGCACCGTTGCCCGTAAATTTCCACGCCTGTCCCACTGACCTGAGCGTTTTTCAATTTTCGGGTAGGGTGAGATGGGCGCCCTTCAGATACGTGAGATACGTGCGAAGCATCTCACCCTACCGCCACCCGAAAATCGAAAAGAATCTGCTTTGAAAAAACGCTCACGTTATTGGTACAGGCACGGAAATTTATGAGTAGTGGAGATTATATATAAAATACATATTAAATCAACT
>NW_008709781.1:522649-524832 GCF_000327385.1 Lottia gigantea | reverse complement strand
TTAAATTGATGTGGTCTGTAAATGAATTGGTCTCAACCAAATCATCAGTAATATCTTTGATTCCGAGCGACTCTGTATCCCAGAATTTTGATAAAGTATCCACTAATTCTGAAGTGTTATCAGTTAAACTGTTATGATTGTGACTGTCAATAATTAGTGAAGCTAATGAATGTCTTATCTGGGCCTTGATTGTTCAGTTTTCCTGAGAGAATCCATCCGATCTTGCTACTTATGGCTACTGGACCACTGTCTCCTCTATTAACATCACCTGTGATGAAATCCCAATAATAATCAGAACCAACGAGAATGTCAATCGATTCCGATTCTACATCATTCTGTAATCAGCCAAATCTAAACCGTGTGTATGGGGGAATGGTGAGATGTTTATCTTATTTTCTAACGTTAAACAAATTGTATCATAGCTTAAAGCGTGAATTTTGAATATATCTCCATTCTTAAGATTTAATGCGATTTCAACTACATCACACTCTTTCTTTGAACAATTGTCACTTCCAAATGTATTTGAATTTAATGTTTCAGATTTTACTGTGGGTAAGTTTAAAGTTGACTTCAATCTTGTTCTTACATACGAGCGTTGGCTGCCGCTGTCGAAAAGTAACCGTGCTTTAGTTGTTTTGTCGTCTAGTGGTGAACTAACATAGGCTGTAGCTGTTTGTAGAAGCACTTTAGATTTACTTCTAGATGTTGACGTCATAACATTCGTTAAGTTAGATGAAGTACTTGCTGAACTTGTATTGGTTGGGTTTGTTTTGGTTGAGTATTTGTTTGCTGAGATTCATCCCTTGAACGTTGGAAGATGGATTGCTTGTCGCAGACTGAAGCATGATGTATATTTTGACAATTTCTGCAAAGTGTGTCACTTGAGCACTCATAGGAGTTATGTCCCTTCTTGAGACATAGGGAGCTTCTTTTGGTTTTGCTAAGAATGTTTCTTCTTTGTTTGACATTTGAGACATTCTCACATGATGAAGAGAAATGCTGATTGCTGCAGAATACACATATTGGTATCCATTTTCGATCATCAGGACTAAAATTTCGAACGAATAAAGCTGATGCAGATGATGTTTTCTTTGTGTTGCTGTGTGAGTAATATTTGTCTTCGCCTGTGTCTATAAGTTCTCAAGCTTGTACTTCAGATTTTATGGCATTCAATAATTCACATATTTCCCAGACTTGTTTGTTGGTAACTCTGGCAATTTGAAGTTTGACTTCAGTTGGAAGTTTGGGCATGATAACTGGTATAAGAAAGCTACCATACTGTTCAGGTTTAATGCCTAGTGATTCTAGACCTCTAATGTTTACACTCACATGGTCATAAATATATCTTAACTGTGAAGTTTTACCATCAGGTGCACAATTTGGTAATTTCATGAGACTATCCATGTGTGATGATATGATGTGCTGTGGGTTACCAAATCCCACCTGTAAGATCTCTAATGCTGACTCGTAATTGGCTTCTGTTAAGGCTAAACTTCGTATGGCACGACTGGCATCTCCTTCTAATAAACCTTGCAAATAATTGAACTTATCAATTGGTGATATAGCTGTCTTCATATATTTACTGCGCTGTCAAAACTATCCCAAAATGCTCTGAATTTGGTAATTTCACCATCAAACCGTTGAAGTGTTATTTTGGGTAATTTGGGTCTTATAGTTCCATGTGTTGATGGATAAGCGGAAGCAGTGTTTTCTGTCTATTGTAGGCCCAGGTCTAAGTCATGTATTTCATCCTGAACTATTGCATTTGTGTTTCATGTAAATTAATAATTACACTGCCTTCTGTCAAATTTCTATCTGTATTGTCGATTTGTTGAGGTGGAGGTGTAGAATGGATAGATGGGCTTGATTGTGTGATTGTTGGAATTTTGTTTACATTTGACGTCATAGGTTTGATCGGCCTCCTTATATGTGTTTGAATGTCTTGAATCGTAATGAGGGCTCTTGTTTTGATATCGTCGGCCTCTTCTATTTCATTTTCGATGTCGTCTACTGAACACATATTAAGAATTTCGCCATCTAATGCAGTAATTGTTGAGAGTTTTTCTTCTATTGTCGTATTTAGTAGCCAATCTTATTGTTTACATCTTCGGCCATGGTCGTACTTGTTTCGTTGTCTGACGTAATGTCGAATTTCATCAGTCTACTTGCCTCATTTATATATC
>NW_008709781.1:480360-481150 GCF_000327385.1 Lottia gigantea | reverse complement strand
AGAGCAATTCGTATAGATTTCTCACAGATGCGCCAATGATGTGTCGCGGTTTTGAGGAAAGCTGACAAGTAGCGGGTTCTTTCGTGTTAAGATAGATGGACATAAGGCAGCCTGTACCAACCGCAAACCTGAAGACTCGGCAATGGCGGAGCACTACTTTAAAGACAGGCGGCACAGAGTCAGGTGGAACAAAGTAGAATTGTTAGCAACAAACCTGAAAAAACAGGTTGTATGCGTTCTAATCCTCCATTTAGATGGGAATCGGTTGTCTCCAATAAGGGTGCTGATATGAATAACAAGTCTCGCAGAGAGAACAATCATTGAATTAAAACGTTTTTGAAACAGAAATATCGGAATTTCAGTATGGTAGGCCTGTACATTGTCTGGCAGTTCCATTTCTTTGCTTCCGACAAGCTTTGTCGACTGAGATTAGAAGGTTTCTGTAATGTGCTGGGTTTTACTAGTAGTGTGGTGAAATCAAAGCTAAGATTAATTTGTAATGTATTGAAGATAGAGCTGTAGTTTGCATGTCGACACATTAGTTTTATAGCAGATAAAATATTGATGAGAAAATAGTTTTATAGTCTAGAAGGTCTGCTATCGTTATGTAGAGAGAGCGAGTTAAAGAGATTGGGTTCTAAAATAATAACTTGTATTAAAATATGTAATTTCAATCGAGACAAAACGAAAGATAAATACTTGAATCAATTTTAAAATAACACTTGGCTACAAGAAATATGGTCGATTATACGAGATTTGTGCCATTTATAAACTTTTGAGTTAACCCTAT
>NW_008709781.1:436975-480310 GCF_000327385.1 Lottia gigantea | reverse complement strand
TCGCGTATAGGCGCCATGTAATGAATAGAAAACTTGTTAGGGCAGATAACTCTTTATGTACTGATTGCGTTCATTTTACAGAATATTAACAAACATAAAACGAAATAATAAAAATATAAAGAACGAAATATTGTTGAGTGTTGACTATATCTTACACTCGTTGCTATTTGAAATGATTTTAATAGATATAAGAGGTATAACTATTCCCTACACTCTTAAAAAAAGAAAGAAATATGACCTAGTGACGTTTCCTACTGGAAAGATCTTTGAATGTGTCTTATAAAGTTTATTACATGCAGTGCTTTACAATTACGTAAGATACAAAACCTTAACCTGTTTGCATAAATATGACATCTATCCAATATAATCAATATGCACCATGAATAATGGTGCAACTGTCATAATACCTTACACACAAATACAGGAAAGAAGTATAACATTACTAACTCTAGTGTCATAAATCCAATAAAATTAGAGAACAATATGTTTGAAATTGTAATACAAACATATTTAAGAACTGTTTTACAAAATTACATAAAGTTTTATGTCACGTGACCTCTTGCGCTACTCGAAAGATCCTATGTTAGCATATTTTGGACCATTTTGCAAAGGGACATCACATTAAAATATTCCTAACACAATCTAGGAAGATTTTGCAACAAAATGACAGCATTGTTATCACAAAAATATTAAAAATATATGAATAAGCAAGAAAACAAACCTAAGAAACGATGGGAGCACATTTAAGTCGCCATGAAAATCGTGCACTATGACCTTCAACTAAACAGCAAATACTTTTTGGCACTGTCTTGACAACAAAGTCCAATACAAAATTTAAAAGGGATTAAAAGTGCTGGTTAACTTGACTGATTGGGAAATTCTTTGCTGCTCTTAATAATAAGACTCAATGTAGTCTGACTCTGTCTCTGAAAATACGGTACACGAATTAAATCTGACAAAAGAAATAAATTTTATAGAAGCTTATTTAGACACTGATCCAAATTCCTCTACATTAATTGAAATTCTTACAGATTCATTAACAAAACTATAACAAAGATTCTTGATAGATAACCATGATGAAACCACTAGCCAATTTGATATTCTGAATAAAATTAAACTTTTTTATGAAAACCTATAGAGTTCTGTAGATTTAGATTTGATCGATGTTAACCTAGACACTAAATTAAAACAAAGGATGTAAGAATATTGAGCAATACTGAGTCCCAGTCAGTAGTAGGTAAAATCAAGGAGTCAGAAGTACTAAGTATCCTTAAACATATGAAAAATAACAAATCTAATGGAAATGATGGATTTACATCAGAATTTTATAAAAAAAAAATTTGGATAGATATTAAAGATTATCTTATGAACGCTTATAATGACTCATTTGAGAATGATATCCTCCCAATATCATTAAGACGAGGGGAGATCACTACTTTACCGAAAAGTAACAAACCTAGAGAATTTTTATCAAATTGGCGACCAATATCACTTTTGAACGTCTCGTATAAAATTTTATCAGGCTGTTTGGCAAACAGAATGGAAGCTCACCTCGATAAGATTATCAATGAAAATCAAAAGGGTTTCCTTAAAGGGCGTTGTATCGCGGAAAATACAAGAATGTTATACGATTTGATCAAATATACTGAAGAAGTGAGCCTTGGCGGAACTCTGTTCATTGTTGATTTTTTGAAAGCTTTCGATTCTCCTTCGTGGAAATTTTTGAAAAATGTATTTGGCTATTTCAATTTCCCACTAGAATTTATTCGATGGATCGAAATATTGAACTTAAATGCAGAGCTATGTGTTACGCAGGTTGGCCATTTATCATTCCACTTCAAAATAGAAAGAGGCTGTAGACAGGGAGACCCAATAAATCCTTATCTTTTATGATATGTGTGGAAATATTAGGTATTCTCTTCGGGCAAAATAAAAAATATGGCTCAAAAAGTACTAAAATAATTCAATATGCGGATGATACTACCTTAATTTTAGATGGAACAGAAAAATCTTTAAGAAACTCATTAAATCTTTTAGAGGAATTTTCAAAATAGTCTTGTCTAAAGCCTAACATATCAAAAGGGGGAAAAATCTCAGTGCGTACATATCAAACTTTAGGTATAAAATTACAAATCTAAATGTTTACAAGTACAGGATCTGAATTAAAACAGAAAATGTTAATCATGACATAAAAATACATTTAAATTAAACAACTATACTATTTTTATTAAATGTTTGCAAATTAAGTTTAGAAACAGGTTTAGTAAATACATCAGCGGTGTTATGCGAAGATAGTACATATTCAAGATTTACCAAACCTCTCTCAGCTTCGGATCTGATAAAATGGTATTTTATATCTATATGCTTAGATCCTGTTGTTGTACAGGATTTTTAGCCAGTGCAATAGCCCCTTGATTGTCACAAAACTTATGTACCTCATGAAAATAACTTCAACCTGTCATACTATACATGTATATAACAGAAATGTATCACCTGCTAATGACCTGTACTCTGCTTCACAGGTACACAAAGCTACAGTGGCTTGTTTCCTACTTTTCCAAGATATCAATGGACCATTATTTGACAAATGAAAACATATATCCTGTAGTACTACGACGATCATCATGAGAACTTCCCCAGTCAGTATCACAAAACCTACCAAGGAAAACTCACAAGATGACTTTCTGAACACTAAATTCTGATCTACAGCCCCTTTCAAATATCTTAGAACATGCTTTGCCATTGCATAATGAGCACACTTTGACATGTTGAGATAGTTTTGTCAAAATATAACATAAATTTGGTCTAGTAACTGTCATAACATATATAAAACTACCAACAATTTCCCTGTACAATCTGACATCAGCAAAATCAGAATCCTCAATTACCTTATTTATCTCTGTCTCACATGGGGTGGTCCTGGGTTTACAATCCTGCATACGAAATCTTGGCAAAATCTTATCAATATACCCAGACTGGTTTATTTGAATAATATTACCTTCATGAATAAACTGAAAGCCTAAAACCGATTTATTTTTCCCAGATCTTTCATCTAAAATAATTTTGAACTCAAGCACATTTTGATGAAGTGTAGAGTGGTGTTTTGTGTCTATAATTATATTATCAACCCATACAATCATAATTGTCATCTTATTATTAGTATGTGTAGTATATACACAATTAACTTCTAAAGACTGAACAAAACCTTGGCTAGTTTATGTCACATATTGTTCGAATTTCGTCCACTTTGTTTTAAGCCATATAGTTATTTCTTAAGTTTACACTCCAATTTTTCATCATTTTTCTGTAACAAACCTTTCGGGTTGTTCTATGTAAAATTCACAATCTATTGGCGCATTCACATAATTATGCTGTTTTGGCATACATTTGGTGAACTACTAAATCATTCTGGACAGCTAGTTGCATCAAAGTTCTAACTGATTTAATACGAACTGTAGGTGAAAATGTTTCATGGTAATCTATATCCAGTAGTTGTGAATAACCTTTCGCAAAAAAACGAGCCTTATAGTTTTCTTCAATATTTGAACCAAGTTTCAAAGCTTACACCCATCTACCTCCCACCACCTTCTGTCTTCTGGCAGTGGAGTAACTTCAAATGTTTCGTTCTCTCACAAAGCATCTATCTCATCTGTCATGGCCTTTTTCCAATGGTATGGACTTGGAGAATAAATAGCATCCTGGTATGTCTGAGGTACTTCTGCTAATCTACAACAACAATCAATAGAATAAATTCTTTAATGGCATTCATCTTGTACATAATAATCATTCAGGTATCTAGTTATTGCATCTCGTCCTATACCGGAGTATCTATTTGGTTCAGGTAAATTTTGGTTCCTATCATCACCATTATTATTATTTTGTCATATGTTGACCTAATCACCTACATTTTGTGGTGCCTCATTCTCACCACTTCCATCTTCTGGTGTGGTTTCCTCAGGCTTCCAGTTCAAAATATCATCATGGTAATTTCTACCATGCACACTAATAGTGTCATTAGTAGCCCTGATAAATTTTACACATCTGACTATCTCATATCCAACAAAAATTCCTTTTTGACACCTAACATCTACTTTCGTTTTCTTTTGGACATATGCGTAATAAATAGTACCCATCTGCATGACATCCGGTCTTTCACCTAAAAAAAAGCTTCATAGACAGTTTTCCGAATCCCATTATTATTATTACACCTATTTCGGATGTAGGCTGCTGTCATTAAGAATTGTTTCTCTGTCACACGTCAGTGCGTAAGTCCACAATTCTTTTGGCAATTTACTCTGTAACAACAAACATAATTATAAAAAAATAGATCTCTATGCCCTTTCTGCAGTAACATTCTGATAAGGTGAGAATGGGGTGTACTTTTCATGTTCTATACAATTTTTTAATAAAAGAGTCCCAAATTCTTCAGAAATAAATTCACCACCCATTGTCCCTTCTCAAGCGCTCTATTGTAATGGAGTAATATCTGCATGGTATTTCATTGAAGCCTTGGTTGTATCACTCTTATGCTTAAGAAAGTATTCCATTATTAACCAAGAGAAGTCATCAACAAAAATCAAACAATATCTAAAACCATCCTTAGCTATTGGGTCAACTGGGCTTGCAAGATTACAATGAACTAAATTAAGTATTGTCACTGCACGTTTGTCTGGGTCCCTATTACTATATTGAGACATCTTACCTTCAAAACAAATATGAAAATATAATTGTCTATTACCAATAATTTTCATATCATCAACAACATTTTCGAACTTTAACATTACAATGACCTAATATCTTATGCCATTCTTTAACAGATGGATTGTAACTTACTGACTTAGAAGAAACATTAAAATTACAGCATCCAAACTAATTTTATGAATATTGTGCATTTTGTAACTTTCGGTATAGCAAAAAATTCAATTTGGATATTCATTTTTGATTCCAGCCCATTTAAAAATCTTTTAAAGCTCCTTGGACTAACAGAAATATTCTACTGTTTTCGGTATGTGCTAGAGTTGTTCCCGAAAAAAAAAACAGAATGAAAAGAATGCGTGAGGATTTTCTACGCAATTAAAGTTAAAACTGATGTCAATTTTACACGCTCACTTGATCGTTCGTTAACACGAATTCTTGGAGGATGTTAACAAAACGTAGCTTAATTGTATGAACCCTACTAGAATAATCGTAAAATATGTAGTATGAGTTATTGTCCTTGTTATTGAAAAAGCGTTCAATGTTTAGCTCGTAAACACTCTAGGAACAATTCTTGACGGATGTTAACAAAACGTATCACAATTGTTCATTATCATACAAGGAAGAACCATACCGATCATCAATGAAATAAGAAAATATTTAATACGAATTTAGCCCCTGTTCATTGAAACAAGTTCAATTTTTAGCTGGTATATTGTAGAAGGCACATTTATTGAAATATTTCACTGAAATTTGAGGGAATTGAATTAGGAAGAAGGAGCCTCATTCAAAGTTTAAAAAAACGACGAAATAATCAATAGGTTATATTGTCCTTGATTTATCAATTAAAGAAGACCCTTCTGTCAAATGATATTTTTATTATGAAAAATAGCTCGCCAGGCAAGTTAATATACGCCCACTGGCAGCTTTGCTTTTAAATAAAAATATTTGGCTGTAAAGTAACAATTACCAGTATGAAATATTCAACCTTGTGTCATACACTGAATAATATTAGTTAAATCAAAATTTGACAAGAATTGGGCGTTCTAGATTATTTACGGGCTAAAACATTAACGCGTTTTGTAGAACAAGGGCAATAACTCATACTAAATATTTTTCCATTCATCTGATTTTCGATAGGGTTTATCCTTGGTTGATACTCACACCAAGTTTCATCAAAATTCATCAAGAATTGCGTCTTCTAGAGTGTTTTCCTTGCTAAAAATTAAACGCGTTTTCAAGAATAAGGGCAATAACTCATACTAAATATTTTTCGATTTTTCTGATTCTGATAAATGGGTGACGGCAATATACGCAGTTCATTTGATGTGGGCCTATAAAAAAGAAAGTGCTAGGTTTTATGAATTCAGCCCAATGTATTTTCAAAGATTGTACTTAATTTGAAATTCCGCCGTGCTAAATTGAATAATGATTAATAATTTTCTTTTTCAGATGGATAAATACAAGAAACTGTTCATGGTGATCACTTTGTGTGTTTGTTTGGTTATTGCATTTTATTTTAAAGGAACAGAAATTTTACAACCACACATCACCAAATTACACCAATACGTTTATCAAATGACTGATTATACGCAAGTATTTGTTAGCAATTCTAGTACAGGCAGTTTAAAAAATAAACATAAAACAATAATTATGTTAAAAACTCCTCAGTGGTTAGCTGCAAAAGTAACATCAAATATGTTTGATAAATGTGAAGTATCCGCATGTACATTTCATCATAAAACACCATTTAAATATGTCAATGAAAGTGATGCTGTTATTTTATTTGCATTGAAATACTCTTCCAAAAGATTGTTGGCACGAAAAGCCAAAAATGGACAGATTTGGATATTTGCCGTGTGGGAATGTCCATATTTGTCTCATTCAGGAGAATTTAATAAAGCAATATTAAAAGACACGGTAAATTGGACTATGAATTATCGACTTGACTCGGATATCCCAGCACCTTACGGTATTGTGAAGAATACCAGTGGACAGTCAAACAATTACAAAGAAATTATGGCAAGGAAAACAAAATTGGCAGCTCAATTAGTAAGCCATTGTCCAACGCAAAGTTTACGTGAACAATATGTCAAATCATTAGAAAAATATATACCAGTAATGGTTTATGGGCGATGTGGACCCGAGAAGAAAAAGAGAAGAGAAGCACATTTGCTTCTAGAAATTGAAAAATCTTATAAATTTTATTTGGCTTTTGAAAATTCTTTGTGCCGTGATTATGTTACTGAAAAATTTTTCGAGTGGCAAAACAGAAGTATTGTTCCTATAGTGAGAGGTGACGGTAATTATGAACATTTCTACCCCAAAAATTCTTACATAGATGTGAGAAATTTTAAATCAATTTCTGATTTAGCCAAATATATTAAATATTTAGATAGAAATGACACAGCTTATATCGAATATTTGAAAGCAAAAGAAAATTACGTTCTTACTGATAGTTTAGGTACATCTGTAGTAAAATCATTTTGTCAATTGTGTAAGATGGTTCACAATCCTGATAAATACAGGCATATTTACTCTAATGTTCAAAATTGGTATAGTAATGGAACTTGTAGAAATCCAACTGATTTAGAAAAAAACAAAAAAGTATAATTAATTTGTATTGCAATAAAGTGTTTTAATCAGTACTAATTATCAGCCGACTCGTCTGACCTTCAGTATGTCCCAGAGCTCCATAATAAACTATAAGCCCTTTGGAATCTTCTACAAGGCGATGGATGGATAAAACATAACTTTCTGCTGCAGCTGTGTCCGCTAATGTTCGTCACTTCCAACGTCACCGTCACAAACAGCTATTCTAGGTTTCCAGAAACAGATAGCAGGAACAAGGATCTACAAAATTTGACCACTATGTGATACTTAGATGTGGAAACGCAATAAGCCACAGCGTATCGAAAGGTAGTCCAGCAGTAGTCTGAAGGAGAGTATCAGCCCTTTACTTTAAATGATGGATTTACTACCCCCAACAGCTTGGAACTAGAATTCAAAAGTGTCCCATTATAAAGTACTGACGAAGGAAATTCCTTCAGTATCCTCTGATCACAAAGCGTACTACTTTCTACGAAAGCCGGGTCAGGACTTCCAACTTCCGACTTCCAAGTTTTTTTTTCACTTCCGACTTCCAAGGTTTTTTTCACTTTTTATATTGATGAGATCTTGGACAAGTTCGATATTTACGATTTTGCGATGAACGGTTTTTGAGTTATTGCCCTTGACTTAGCCAAAACGCGTCAAAATTGGCTTGTGAGCGCGATAGAGACTACAGTTTTCATCTGATTCGAATGAAATTTGGTGTGATCATTTATATATTGATGAGATTTTGGACAAGTTCGATATTCATGATGTTTCGTTGAACGGTTTTTGAGTCATTGCCCTTGACATATCTTAAACGAAATGAAATTGGCTTGTGAACGCAATAGAGACTACAGTTTTCATCTGATTCGAATGAAATTTGGTGTGATTATTTATATATTGATGAGATTTTGGACTAGTTCGATATTCAAGATGTTTTGTTGGACGATTTTTATACGCCCACATATAATATGGTCGTATATTGTCGTCACCTCTGTCCGTCCGTCGGTCCACAATTGGCTTGTTATCTGATTTTAATGAAATTTGGTGTGATCATTTATATTAATGAATTCTTGGACAACTTCAAATTTGATGATCTTTCGATGAACGGAATTTGAGTTATTGCCCTTGACTTAGTAAAAACGCACCAAAATTCGTTAGCTTGTTAATGCGATAGTTTTTGTCAGAATTTTATTGAATATTGTGTGTTTGATTAAATCAACTATATCTTGCACAAATGAGATTTTTGGTATGATTTGACACAGATTGGTGACCGCCCTTGATATACTGAAAATGTATCAGGAAAGTGGGCGTATCTTGCTAGGCAACCACTTGTTGTGTTAAGTAACCATGTTTCAGTAATTTCACGGTTAATATTCGACCTCTTGCCAGAGAGCCCTTATAAAGAGAACAAGCTCTAGCATAGCGGACCAGTTGTGAAACTATGTTATCATACCCTAATTTGAACGTGCCTAAGGACTCTTAGATATAAATTAAACCAAATGTTATTGAGATCAGATGACAACTGTGACTTCTATCGCATTAACAAGCCACATTGAATATGATCACAAAAGCGTAGGCTTAATTACCAGCTCACTGGAGGAAAAAACTTGGAAGTCCGAAGTAAAAAACTTGGAAATCGGAAGTCGGAAGTGAAAAAAAAAACTTGGAAGTTGGGAGTCCTGATCCGGCTTTCGTAACTTTCTTTGCCATTTTTTAAAAGTTTATCGTTGGTGAATATGATACGATGTAAAAATTTAAATTCAAAGTTTCGGATTTGAACGTTGCAAACAATATCATTAAGTTTTTTAAAAGTAAGTTTAAGTTCTTGCTCGGATAGTTCGATGTTCAAAGTGTTTTCCCAAGTTCTAATTCCAGTAGGTTTGGTATAGTAATTCCTAATTTGGCTATCATATTTGTGTTTTGATTTAATAGTATATAAATTTTGTTTAAATAGTTTAATTAAATTGCAGTTTATCAAATTAATCGTAGAAACATCTTTGCATAATGCTTCCTTATTTATATCAGGAAATGTTTTTGTTATAGAACTTCGAATGTCAAAAAGACTTAAATTGTATGGTGTTTTAACTATATCATTAGCAAAAATATCAGGCACGAATAGAATACCATTTTCGAGAAGGTTTGAATCGAAAACTACTTTGTTTTAATCTTTATATTATCATTGTTCCAAACAATTTGATTTTCGACATCTAATTTATTAATATGCTTTGTATAAATTGAATACCATTTGTTAAAAACATCACTGTAGAATGGACTACGGATTTCCATGTTTAATTGGGGTAATTACAATCTGGAAGTAATGTACCATTATAACGTGACATCATATAATTAAAGGGTATCAACCATGTTTAATTCTTAGAAGTCATGATCTCTTTTATCCAAAAATACTATTACTTTTATAAAATTCATGCATATTTATCATCCTCAGACCCCCCAAATTATAGTCTTGTACGATACAATCTCGTTTTATTTTATCTGGTCCATTCCACAGAAATTTATACATGATTTTATTCAATTGGTCCAGAATTGTATTTGGCAGGTAGGTTGCAGAGGCAGAATATGTTATTTTTGAAATAATAAACGTCTTTATGATTTGTATTTTACCTGAAAGATTGAGTTTATGTTTATTCCATTTATGTATTATACAATTAATTTCTGTAAGTTTATCTAAAAAATATTCTTTTATCATAATATCCTTAATAATTGAAAAATAAATTCCTATTATTTTAACACTATCCTCACAAATTTTGACTGAAAGGGTTTTCAAGTAGTTCCTAAAGCTTACATTATTGATATTTAAATTTATTGCCTCAGTTTTACTGATATTTATCTTTAGACAAGATATCAAATTAAACAGTCTCAAAACTTCTAAAAGTTCTAAAACTTCTTTTAAGAGGGCAGTTAGGTCATCTGCATAGCTAATGATTTTTATTTCTTTCATGCCAAAAGTAATACCATGTATTTCACTCTCATTTCGGATCGCCTGTAATAAAATCTCTATTACTAAATTAAACAGATTTGAAGACATTGGATCACCCTGTCTGACACCGTTTAAAACATCAAAATATTTAGTTGTAAATTTGTTATTGACTTCTGAACATTGAATATTTTTATATAATATTTTTATCTATATAATAAAATAACAAACCCATATTTTCGCAAGGAATCAAAACTATGACTTATACTATCAAAAGCCTTCTGGAAATCTACAGCTAACAGAAAACCATCAATTCTTTTCTGACGAGCAAGCTCAAAACAATCATCTATTATTTTAATGTTTTCATGAATATGTAGGTTTGGGAAGAAAGCAGTTTAATTTGGATGAATTAGTTTATGTAAAAAATGCTTTAATCTGTTTGATAGATTTTTACTCATAATTTTAGTATCAAAGTTAACAAGTGTAATTGGCCTCCAGTTATTAAGTATGGACTTATTCTTGTTCCCTTTTGGAATTAATTTATAATCGACTGCCGTTGACTTGTTGATAGTAGATTGTTTTCGAAACTATAGTTAATTGAATTTAATAGCAAATTACTTATTGAGGGAAAAAATGCTTCATAAAATTCAGCTGTAAGCCCGTCATTTCCTGGGGACTTATTGATTTTAAATGAATTAATAGCGGACTTTATATTTCTAATATATCCAAGCTTTTGTACTTACTACTGGAATCTAATTTACATGGTTCTATGTTTAATATTATGAAAAGCCTATATGAAACTGTTAAGTGTAGAATTAGGTCCAACGACAAGTTATCAGATAGTTTTAATTGCATGGCAGGTCTCAGACAAGGCTGTATTTTTTAAGCCCCTGGCTTTTTGCAGTTTATATAACAGAGTGGTAGATAATCTGACGGTACAGGCATTTTTGTTGAAGAATGTATAGAAGACATTTTTTGCTTCTTTTTGTAGATGACCTGACGTTGTTAGCAGACTCGGTTCATGAAGTTCAGAAACGTTTAAATATTTTAGAACAAAATTGTGAATCATATGACATGTCTGTCAATCTTGTTAAGTCCAAGATAATTGTTTTCCAGAAGGGAGGTAATCTCTCAAAACATGAGAAATAGTTTTATCAGGGAAATCAGAATCTATTTATTATATTTTCCTGTAAACTAAACTGGAATGAGTGTTGTAAAGCTTTAGCACAGCAAAGCACTAAAGGCCTCAATATGATAAAACATTGTCTTTCTAAAATAGGTAATAGAGATGTGAATGCTGCATTCAAAATGTTTGATTCCATGAAAGCACCCATTATGGATTCTAAGTGTGTTTCCTAGGACTCCTAACGTTTTGGCTAAACTTGAATGTGGTAGAGTGAGTATGCATACTAATTATATGTCTGGTTTATTTTAATAAAATTTTGGAAATGGAGGTCATAAGGCTCCCAAAACACTGCTACCACATGCTGTTAAAGCTTGACAATATTGGTTGTTCTAACTGGGTCAGTAATGTCAGAATATTGTTATTTGAACTTGGTTTTGGTTAAACCAAGGTGTTGGGGATAATAGTGTATTTAAATATGTACTTAAACAAAGATTGAGAGATATAGATTTGCAAAACTCAAACTCTAAAGTTGGTTCATCCAATAAATACAAATTTTACTCCCTGTTCGATTTAGAATTAAAAGTAAAACCATATGTATTAGAGTTACCAATATAGGTCGCCGTACAGGTGAAGATAGACTTTGTCAGGTGTGTAACATGGGTACTATAGGTGACCAGTATCATTTTTTGCTTGTGTGCACGGTGCTCGGGGATTTGAGGCGTAATTTTTTACCTGATAAAGTAATCAAATACCCTTCCATAACCAATTTGATAACCCAGTCTCAAGTAAGATGCTTGCATTGTATATTAAAAAAGGACTGGAAATAAGAGGGGAAATTCTGTGAATATTTCTTATTTGAGAAACTATTAGATTTAAGTTTTATGTTAAGAGAATATTCTGTACAAACTTAATTAATAAGATTATCTCCTTATGCTGTAGGGATAGATTGCACTTGCTGATTAGATCTAATATGTCATTGTACATGGCTTACACTGAAAATGTTCTTTTACAACATGGTATTCGACAGCTCAATAATTCTTATTGGTATCTGGGGTAAATTTTGTGTATTTACTAGATTCCAGTTTAGTCTAATTTTGAGATATTGAATATTTTGTACAAACCCCTTAAGATTGTCTCCCCTTATTTTGTAGGTATTGACTGAACTTGCTGACTAAAGTCGAATTTATCCTGGGTTAATCTGATTCGATTTGGTCTAAAAACCATTTAGCCTGTATCAAATCAAATTTGATTATGGTAATCAGCACATTTATTGTAGCAGCGAATCAAATCGATATACGTTAAGCGAGTAAATCAACTTTTGAGCGTCGTAGCTCTGTTAACTTCCGCTTTAGTAATGGCGTCCAACATGACAAAGCCATTACGTGCAGGGTAATTTCTTCCTGCCTTGCCGCCATCTTGGAAACTATAAATACTATAATGTTCATTTATCCTGCAGTGTAAATCAGATTCGATTTGTGACGTCATTCTGATTAGGGTAATCGAATCAGATTTAAGTGTGTAAAAATGCCTTAGATCTAATATTGCATTATAGGCTTACACTGAAAATGTTTTCTATAACATGGTGTTCTATAGCTCAATAATTCGTATTGGTATAGCTAGGATAAATTTTGTTTATCTATTGGACTAAAATCTAGTTTAATATTGAGTTGCACAAACGCTTTATATTGTCTCCACTTATGCTGTAGTTATAGATTGCACTTGCTGATTAGAACTAATATGGCATTATACATGGCTTACACTGAAAATGTTCTTCTATAACATGGTGTTCTATAGCTCAATAATTCTTATTGGTATCTAGGATAAATTTTGTGTATTTACTAGATTTAAGTCTAGTTAAATATTGAGATATCAGGTATTATGTACAAACTTTGAAATAAGATTATCTCCTTATTTTGTAGGGATAGACTGCACTTTCTGACTAGATCTAAATATGTCATTATAGGCTTACACTGAAAATGTTTGATATAACATGGTGTTCTATAGCTAAAAAAAATGCATATTGGCATTTAGGACCAATCTTAGGTATAAATTCTAATTGAATATTGTGATATCAGGTATTTGAATATGCAAATTTCATTATCAAGTTAATAATTGTATATATTGTATCATTGTTGTAATTTTTGTACCATGGCTAATTGCCACATAGTGCCAGTAAATGAATTGAATTGAATTGAATTGAATTGAATTGAATATACGTTCTACAAATGCATTTTAAATCGATACGGGGAGTTTTTAACTCTCTTGAGCAAGTAGTAAATGTAGAGATAATACAAACCAAATTTGCAGGATGTATTTTCTCCCCAGTTGTCACAATTTAAAAACTGCATACTATAAAAGTCGTAAATAAATTTGAATTTTACGTCCATTATATCTGCTTAAAATTTGACCAATTTGAACGGGCAACACTATACATGCAATGTCTATTGATTGCAGATGCTATGGTACTCCGTTTTGTTTTATTAAGAATTAGAAGCCCGTGAACTCTATTTTCAGGGATCTGAGACAAGGCATTTTCTGCTGAACCATTTTTTGTGATGAATCGCAAATTTTACCTGCAAAATCAAAACAGGACTATAGTCCAACGCAGATATTTTTGCTCATCCGAGTACCGTTAAAACATAAAAACAACCAATCCATTACAAATTACAAAACCCCATTAATTTCATTTCTTTTACATTTTTAAGAGTATACAAGTTCAAGTCATAAGAGGGTTTGACTAATCTCCTCAATGGAACAAATGAAATGAATGGAGTTTTACGTCCTACTTTTCTGCTTGAAAATGTGATGGACTGATTTTGTTCATGTTTACTTTCTGCATCATGTGGGCTAATGAAGACGGACAACGCCATGAAGAGAGCTATGAGGGAAATTTTTGCCAGGACTGCGGCATTTTCGATTTCTAACTGTCGATGGATCTTAAACGTACACAGCTTGTAGCACACTGGTCTCTGTTTATTGTCTCATGTGAACGCCTAAACGTTCCTCTTACTGTAATGTTTATTTCTTTAAGGCATTTTCCAGAAGATGACTTTGATATCATTTGTCCGATGGGAAATAACTCTTTCAATCATTGTCGTTCTGCAAAC
Source organism: Lottia gigantea (assembly GCF_000327385.1). NCBI lineage: Eukaryota > Metazoa > Mollusca > Gastropoda > Lottiidae > Lottia > Lottia gigantea. The sequence continues at coordinate 465,852 of NW_008709781.1, read as the reverse complement.
ATCACAATTGTATGAAGCTGACAAAATCAGGCTATGCTATTTTCAAAAGAAACCAGAGAGCTTAAAATTCTGAAAAGAATGTTTAAATTGAAATTAGGGCAATGAGCGCATTGTTGCCATTGAATCACAAGGCAGATGTCAAGTGTATGTTCGTTTGTAAAGATAGCAGGCTTCTTAATTAGGTCAATTAGCACGAATCTACATTTCGTTCAAGTATAGCAAGTAGTTTCTGCAGCATCATTTGGAATGGAAATGGAAACCTTTTTACTAAAGTTATAAGGTACAGAATAAGCATGCTCTATGATACAACATCATACTATAAAAGTCGGTTGAAATTAATGAACCGAAGTAAGTTAAAATTGGCCTATTGGGGGTATTAGTAAGTTAATATTTGTCAAAGCACTGAGAAAAGAATTTTATATCAGTTACCCAAATCATTTTGGTCTATATATCACTCAAGTAGTCTCCCTTTTTACCTTTTTTTTAAATATATGACTGTACGTTCTTGTTTTCAAATACCTTTTTACATGTTGACATCATTTAGCTAGTGTAAGTTGTGACGTGTAATTTTCTTATGAAGTTATATATTACACACCAGTGTATTTTGAAAAGTTTTAAGTATACCCAGTCTATTTAAGGATAACAAAAGGTTGACCACTCATTGTTTTTTTATATCAACTGTTTGAGGAAAATGAATTCATTTTCTACTTAAGCATATCAAATTCTGGAAACTGAAAAAAACGAATATTTATATCTTTTGTAATGTTAGATATATTTCACCATCGAACTTCAGTTCCCATCCAGGTTACACTCCTGCTTAAGAAGTTGTTGATGATGATAATGATTATTGGGCCAACAATTAATCAAACAAACATATCTTTAATTAATCAATAAACAGACCGGTATTTTATCATTTTAATGCATCTTTTATGTTTTTATTAATATAAAGCATAGTAGAGATGTTTTATTATATTGAAACAGGATGAGACTATCTCTAGATCTAGTTAGACAAGATAAGACTCTCGGCGACAATACTGCACTTAATGTATTTTGTTTGTAGGCTCTCATGTCTGTCTTTACTTTGTCGGCTCAGCATCAGAAAGAACTAGGTTTTCAAAGAATTGTATATTCCTACACGATTGGCATCGCCATGCCGTATTCAGTCGGAGTACATGTGCCAGTAACCGATGCCATTAACCTGTACAACAATAAATACATATAGGCCTCGGAATATTGTTCAATCCAAACGAGACGCTGTATGTCGGAAAATCCGTCTTGCCTGTCAAGAAGACAGCGAAGTACAACACAATAACATGTAATGGTTGTATGTCGCAATGAACCGCAATGGTCGGATACACATTTTTTTATTGTTAGAAAACCACTTCACAATCCCTTTAAAGGAAAAATATTTTGTTTTGCTAGTAACCGATGAAAACTTATCTCATACACCTATGAAATAGGTATTGTAAATAGAACGCCAAATTTTTCTACGAAACTTGGTGATAAGGTATCAAATGATCTGATGTATTGTAGGGCAGGGCAGTAACACAATGTTGTACCCATGTATTTTCTGTTTCGACCAAAAACAAATAGTCGTCACTAAATCATTTTCCTTGAATAATCCGATGATGGACACTTAACATGTGGAATCGATTGTCGACAGGTGGACGATGGTCATTAGTGGAAGTAAATTGACGTAGTAATGTCCAGTGGATATTGGATACGAGTGTAAATGACCGGTGGTTATTTTAATTATAGTAACAAGAGTAATTGTGGTCCAGGTTTATTAGTCATTAGGGCCCTATTTCGGCTGATGACAAAACGACAGAACAGTACAAAAGAAATATAGTTATTAGTTTAGCAGTAATAATGTGATACTTCACTGCAGGCTAATAAGAACTCTTGGAGTCTGATACCAGACAGTTGATACCAGACTATAGATTCTCGGCAAATTGAAGCATTTTTATTTAAAATTAAACCGTTACTAAGATTATTAAATAGACCTCTTTGGCCTAGTACCAGCAATAGTGTTGGGATTTTGGGCTGTCACATTATATTTTGTTATGTAGCTATTGGTGTAAATATGTTCTTTAAAAACCTTGTTTTGTCTGTACAGCAGATCCCAAGATCTGTGCTTTTTGCCGTAGATTTGACAATTCTCACAGACGGAGAAAATTAATGTCCATTTGCTTTAAGTTTCGGAATAGTGGATTCTGTAAAAAAAAAAAAGGAATAAAAATACCCTGTTCAGTTGATGTTTCGATGCAAGTAATTGTGATAGGCAGTGAACTATATGTATATATTATATGTTAATTATATCAGATATTGTGTCCACGAAACATGCCTTAGCAATTAAAAAAGTACAGCTCTCTCAACAGTATTGAGGAAAAGGTTTATTTTTCATCAACGTAAGAATAGGCAACGATTGTACCCAAGACATAGAGAAAATCTACAAATGCCATTGTTTACTATATTGCCATGGAAACCAGATAATTTTAATGGAATTTCTAGATATTGGAATCATTAAAGATAGTCTTCATACGTGACATTGCTGATATTTAAGGCGATTTAAATTGGTAGGGATTAAAATCAAAGACTGACCGCTGTAGAAATTGGTCAATAGACAGCTTACAGAACCAATTACAAACTCCATAGAGTATGCACGTTCATTCCATTGTGTTACGTCTTTAAAGTGTCTGAATTTGCTAACGTCTATAGCTAATGCTATTCTATGTACAAATGTATCCGACTTCTGTTATAAATAAAATTGAAATTTCAGAACATGATATTGTTAATGAATTGAAATTGTGTGTATGAGACGAATGAAATTTCAATTGCACAAAATTCTAGTAATCAACAAAATACACTTTATCAAGTATAAGCTAAGCTGTATTATTGACAAGGTTGAAAAAGGAAAAATCCCTGACCAAGCCCAAAGATCTAACTTGGAACAACCTGAATAACATGTGAAAGTCTTGTGGCATCGCAAGCTTTTGAAAATAAATTCAGAATAGGAAACACCCGGCATCGAATAGACTCTTTAATTTAACTATGAAGTCGTCTAATGTTTGAAGCTTTCTTTCGTTTGAACTTGTATGTTTGCAGACTGGTTTTGTGTTTTATTACATGAAAACAGATTTGTAGTGTCGCAGGTTGTAACCTTAATGGAAGTATTGAACTAAACGTAATGCCGGTCTGAAACGATCAGAACATGAATGTTTATATGGCTTTGAGTTAGGGCTGGGCGATATACCGGTATCACGATAAATACCAGTATAGGAATTTATATTGTTAGTAATATCGCATGATTAAAAAATACCGAAATATTGGGCGATATACCGGTATCACGATAAATACCGGTATAGGAATTTATATTGTTAGTAATATCGCATGATTAAAAAATACCGAAATATTGGGCGATATACCAGTATCACGATAAATACCGGTATAGGAATTTATATTGTTAGTAATATCGCATGATTAAAAAATACCGAAATATCGTCATATCCTGTTATATGGTTATTATCATTATATATCGTAAAATTTTAACCAGTAACTTGATGTTTGAAACAGTTGAAGTGTTTTAAAAGATATTTATTGTTTTATGTTACATTTAAAATTTCTAGATCATAATTTTGTTTCAAAAACCAGTAAAAAACAAACTTAAAAATATCGCGATATATACCCATATCGTGAGATCAACTTGAACCAATATCGCCGAGCCCTACTTTGATCATTCATTTGGAGTAGCTTTCGGCTTTGCTGAAGCGGGCTACATTTCTTACGACAGACCCTCTGTGGCTCGAACCTGTTTTGTCGCTCATGTCTGTACGACTGTCACTTTTTGTCAATTATGGACTGATATCTTTCAGAATGTAGAGGCTCGGACCACTGAGTGCGAATTGTACCTTATAGCTACAACTTAATAGCTCAACCACTTTCCTTTATCAATTTAATCAAATCATCACTAGCATACCGTCACTTCAAAGGCGGTTGATTTATGACTGAATCATATGCAATTACTCTTTTAATGAAGTGAGTAAAACGTAATGATATTACGGTGTGATTATACGTCATCATTTCCTGTGTCATTACATTCCCAAATATGGAAGGAGTAGTAAATCATGTCAGGTTTAGACTGTCATCGAGGATTGAAAGCCTGAAATTACACGGATATTTTGATAATGATGAGACAAAATGTGAGACTAACGATGAGAGAATATCGATTTCAAGATTTCGAACAGTTAACCGTGTGAACCTTGTCTAGTAATGACTTTTGGAATCAACCAGAAGTTCTATGCTTAACTGCAGCGATTCCTTATAAATACATTCAAGCACTATGAAAAGCGATTCTATCAGGAACATATTTGATTTGAGTGGAAGGTTCTTTCTGTTTAACAGGCTACTCCCATTTCAATTCTCAACATCATTTACCGGTTTCAGAGCTGTACAGCAAACAGTTCTCATTACAAGTCAGTCTTAAGCGATCGTATTGGAGTACCAGAAAGAAAAACTATCCACTTTCTTAGAATTTTATAAATTCATAACAATTGATTTACACTCTCCAACAAAACAACTTATAATATCTTCAAAAATAATGTTTGACATTTGACAATAACATTAAAATAATAAATATACAACATATATAGTAGAAGTGAAGAGAAGTGGATAGCCAAATATTTTTCTCAATGATGAAGCGTTTCAAAATTGGCTTAAAAGACTAAACAAATTTTAATGACCCAGAAATTATTTCGGTAAGTACCCAAATATAGATATTCGGAGAATTTCATAATATTTTGTCGTTAATTAATGATTAAAGTTGAACGAAACGTCCTACATTTCCTCGTGAATGGCTCTTACAGAAGTTCACGGAGTCCACATTTAAAATGTTATGAATATCAAATATTAATATAAATTTAGCACCATAATGACCAGAGGACAATTACCAAAGATGATTTGGTTAATCATCATCTTTCACCGTTTTATCTAATTTCTCAGCACCATGCCACTTTAATCGTTGCATTTCCTCATAATCAAAATATGATAGAGGATCATCGTCAATAAAGTCATCATATTCCAGTTCTAAACCTTCCACAGCAATCTCTGATGGGGTTATACTATGAGTTGGTGATGATAATGTAAGTTTGCTCCCAGTTCGACTGCTACTGCTAGTTTTACTCGGTTTCGAAGAACTAGGACTATTCAATAGAGGATGCTCTTCACGATAACCTTTGGGACTTTGTCCGTCAGGTTTCGGTAAAAGTGTGTCTCTTTCACTGACTAGAGATTCCTTTTGTTCACTTCCCTCCGTTTTGGGTTTACTATCCTCCGTTTTAGGTTTACTATCCTCCGTTTTGAGTTTACTATTCTCAGTTTTCGGTTTAGTTAGTGGAGATGTCGGCTTACTTGTAAGCGAGGATGGTCTTTCTAATTTTTCTGGTTGGATAAACGATGTCGTTTCCTTCTTAACTTTGTGTTTCTTATTTAAATCGTCTTTATCTTGAATAGTAGCCAACGAGATCGTTTCAGGTTGAGCCACGGGCGCCGGTTGTGGATGGAACTCAACTATAGGCAGAACACGCGTTTCGGAACAATTTACAGGAGTGAGTTCTGTCCGATTCTTTTCACTTTTGGATGCATCCAGTCTTTTCCGAGATAAAAGTTCGTGTTTTGTAGGTCCCGGTGAGGCATTCAGATTTATATTCGGCACATGTTTTAATTTAGGGGACGGATGTATTCTGGGCGATTTCCTCAGGCTCGGACTTCGTGGTGATTTTGGTGTCCATTTTTTAATGGATGGACTTTTTGTGCTATCGCTTTTATGAACGTCCACAGTTTCTTTAGCACCGACTAAGGGTGTGTAACTGATATTTGAAGAGTTCGTGGCGGATTCAATATCAGGTTTTGTACACATTCTTTTTATACCCGTACTACATGCACTACCTACTGACGACTTTCTAGAAACGCCGTTCACAGGCGTCACTTGTTTCCGTTTAAGTTCGTCTGTTAACGGAGCTTGAATGTCGTCTATTTCATGGATCACTATACTTCCATGACTACCTAAACTCCTGACGGGGCTGCTGGTTCCTGCCCTGGCGTATTTATGGCGCTTTTTCTGGAATACCTTATGAAATGCCACAAAGCCAAGGGCCAACACTACTATAACGCCGCATAAAGCAATGCCAAAAATAGCTGCTGAACTGTCTAACAAAGACGCCAGTTTTCTTCTTGTGATGGACGAAGATCTTGGTAGTGCTGCTGAAAAATTCAATATAACAAATCGTTATAGGATTCAATATGACACAAAAGAGCTGGTAGAGTAAATATTCCTTTTTTAAGGTTTATCAAACAAAATATGTAGTAAATATCAAATTAATAAACCATGATTTATGTTCTAATTATCCAAAATAAAAACAACAGTTCGTTGATAATTGATCATTACCTTCTGTTTGAAAAGCTGCTATAAATCCATGAACATATATAGGCAAAGTTTTATTGGTTATAGTTTCATTATGACTAGAAATACTGGATAAAAGTTCTAGATATAAAGATTGTCCTGTGGAATATATATCCTGAATATGAGTATTTTCTGTGGACGAATAAAGGATATCAGATTGTCTATTATCACCATTTCTCACTGTGATCACTTGATGGTCTCCATACAGATTAATATATTTCATTGTCAGTTTAATTCTTTTAGCTAAGTTTGTTCTGATGTGCCACACAGCTGAACCAGAACACCTTCCAGTTCCAATAATCTTTCCTGATTCCTCGGTAATGTTACAACCACATTTACAACTTGGTTCAATCTTGATATGTTTTAATGGTGTTTCTGGGACCCAATCTGGAAAACACGGAACATCAATATATATAAAGAGGATACACATTTTAACATCATCAGCCTTCCACAAATCACAATCGTCTCCTATCTAACAGGTCTGTAGAGAGAGAAAATGGCCATAGAACGTAATCAATATGTTGAATATTTGATCACAAAGACGAATAAAAGAAAAAAAATTAAGACGTTGTACTTAGCATCTTTTTCTTAAACAAATCCAAGTCGTATTAGGAGATTTCCGAAATTTTAGCAATTACTTACCAGGACAATATTTAAAACATGATTTCCATTGGAAAGCTTCGCCTTTACAAAATCTACCACCGTGCAATGGTGTTGGTTGATCACATAATCTGTGTCTACCCCTCTTGCCATTACCACAATTAGAACATTGACCCCACTCGGACCAGCTACTCCAACCTCCATCTATTGGTAAAGCTGCAACAGACAAGCAGTTTTAAACATCGTAGGTATTAAAGGAATATTCGCACACAATACTCAGATTTCATGAAAATTGGACTGATTAAATTTTAATGTCAATATTTAGTTCCTGATATTGTTAATTTTGTACTTCATATAATCCATTGCAGTATAAAGGGAAATCATCTGACGAGAGTCTACTTTTGATTAATATTGCATGAAAATTAATTAGATATGTTATGTACAACACATTTTATCTTTACAATGTGTGGTTCATATCAAGGACATTTCTGCAAAGTTTCAGTTTGTTATCGTTTTTGTTTTGATGACTTCCATCCTCTCAGGCAAAAATTGCTTTTATCCACTACATCTAAAGCCATAGTACAACTTTTGAACTCATTTATAAAACATACAATATATTTCAAGCTTTCACTACAAATGCCAAAATAAAGAACAAAATAAAAACTCTGAAATATGATTATTGGAATCAGGCAACTAAAACGAAATGGGATGCAAGGAAATGAAACTGAAGAATAATCATAAATGAAGCAACTACGAAGATAACATAAACTGCTTAGGAAACAACATCAACATTTGTCCACGTACACTTACCAACAGATGTCCGACATGGTTGAATAAATAGAGAAAGAATGAATGAAAAAAACATGATAAAATCTATATTCGCAAAATTGAATTAATATTGTTTGCAATGCGAAGGATTGCGATTGTTTCTGCTGCTTTGGACAGTTACCGCCGATTAGTATTTGATGCAGAGGTATGGGTGAAACCCCTTAGCTTATCAGTTAGTACATGTATATCTCAAACGCTCGCATGCACACTATGGCTTATTACGACTGACTTTTTCTAATCTGACTAAATGTAAATGTGTATTTATCAATACTATATATTGTAAGTGATCTGATGAAATTGTTATAGAACTCATTTAATTTAATATTCAATCAGCGAATACTATGTTGTAAAAGATCTAGTCTATTTGAAATACTCAGAACATGGGTGACAAGTATAGCAACCAGCAGAAAAACAAACAAGTAAACATCTAGATCTGCATTTTAATCAGATTAGACATTTTCAAATGTTTTAGTCGTAATATTCAATCTTGTCAATTTCTGTCTCAATTTAATTGAAAATTTCATAGTATAAACCATGGTATGGCATTGTATTTGTTGAACTGCAAAACAGTTTCAGTTTTGACAGTTGGATCTCAATTAATGTTACTGATAATGATGTTGTAAATGAGTTCTAATATACTTTTCATGTCACAAATCATTAAAAAGCCTGTTGAATTATTAAAGGTTGGGTGCACTCATAGAGCAACACGCTTCAATAATTCCGTATGGTCAGACAGAATAGAGTATCGATTTTCTATAAAGGTAAGTTGATAACAGAAACCTTCTGATCATTATACTACTGACCAGTCAAGCTGAAAGTGTATCGCTCCAATTAATGTCAGTTGGAATTCATTATCCTAATTGAAAATGCCTTTACTTAAAATATTCCCATTTGTAAATTGCTTTCCTATATAACTATTCAATTCTACACGCATAAAATGTCAGGACGTGGTACCTTTTAGTGCTATTGAAATGAACATTCTAATACTAACGAGGCGCTATATATACGATTTTGATTACTCTGCAATCATAAATAGTGAAAAACAATTCAACGATATGAATTTTGTTTCAATTGGAGAAAGAGAAGGTGTAAAATTTGTTTGAAATGGTTGTGACAAATTGTATAGCCGGGTCTGATATAACTCGGGGAAATAATCAAATTTAAACACCAACCTGAATCAGGGTGTGCTGCCAAACAAACTTCTTTCTGTTCTTGAACTTCGCCGTGTTTAGAAACACTGACATACACAAAACAATATCCGGCAGACGTTTTATTAAACAAACCACAAGGTATTCTCAATGTCGTCACATCCGGACTAATTCTTCTCTCTAACACGTACTTCCGTTCTAATGGTGATGCTAACGAACCCGAGGCTCGCCTTTGTAACATGTACATCCTGACTTTATCCTTAGAAGGACAGGACGGCCTTGTATAAATGATTTTGAATAAATTTGGACAAGGAAAAACACTGTCTACACGGATATTCAAATTATAGCTATCACTCCAACCGGTCGTCATGATATTACTACGTGTAACCTCCGTTCCAGAATTCAAAGTTGATTTTAAAACGGCTTGATAAGATCCATCCACGTCAAAATAATTACAAGGAAACTCGTGTACGAAGTCTTTGGTAAAATCATTTATGGTTAAATTTGTGATATGATTTGATGTGTTTGTTTCAATACCATCTGAAACAGGCTGCCTCTCGTGGTAAATGTCGATTAAAAAATTTCCTCGGCGTAACAAGGATTTACACTGCGCTGAAGATCTGATATGTATCTGTACACTGGTAGTCAAAGCTGTGTAAGTATCTGGTAATGTTAAATGAATGGACGGCCAAGACACATCAAACTGAGTTTCTGTCAATATTGTTCCACCATCATGCATGTACATCTTAGCTACGTAGCGACCAGCAAACTCCACTATACCACAGGTTACTGGTAGTTCCCCTTCCTTACGTCCGAGTGGTAACGCTAAGTTGGTGACTTCTAGCAGCTTCTCACCATTAATGTGAAAGAGTCGTATAAAGGCATTGGGCAAGGAAACGTTTCCTGGTAGGATGTATTTGATCATTAAATCACCAGATAAGGCCACATAGGTGTTAGGTACTATCAACTTATAAAGGCTACCTGAAATTGGAAAGAAATTCATTTTTAAGTATCTGTTAATCTAAGCAAGTAACAATCTGCAATGTTCAGTATAAAGAATACAGAGCAGATTGAGTAGATGTTAATAGTTCTCTCGGGTTGAACGCATGAAAGTCGTGGTGTCAGATGATAAAGGTTCCTAGGCAGTTGTCGAAAAATTGTCTCGACTACTCAAGCACTCATTTACTCATGTGCAAACTACATACCGTGAAACGTCATACAGCCAGTGTATTTCAGTTTCATACTGTAACTGTCAATTTATAGTTCTTGTATTGTGTTTTAAATGAATGTTGACAACGTCAAGTCTTAATTTTCACCATCAGCATAGCATGAAGAACAATATTTAAATTTCCTTCAATGTTTGACACATACACCGTAAACCAACAACCTAAAAAGTTTGTTGAGGTGCTAAATTGGTTTAAAGTTGAATTTCTTTCGAAATATCAGATTTCATGTGTTTTAGAAATGTTTGTAGTTGTCTATTGTTAGCATACAGACATTAAACATTGGTAGTACGGGCATGCTATTATAATTACTCTTTCATTAAGAGTTAAGTTAGGGGAAGGTCAATATTGATTCTTGGATTAATTACCCTAAAGCTTAACTTATAATATACTTTAATTCATTATATCAATATTGTACTTTCACTTTCGCTTTGACGTTAAGCAGATCAAGTTGCTTCCCTTTTAAAACGTATTAAAAGATGACTTGCTCTCCTCAATAAATTGTAAATAAAATGAAGATGTCAGAAGGTTGACAACCTTTGTATTTTCTGACACAAAATATTCCCTTTTATTGTATTCATTTTCGTTGCTATAATAAATAGCTAGAGGGTGGTAGATTTAAAGCGCATCCTCCTCCACGCCACCTGGTGTGTAATTCGCTAAGGAAGGGATAACTCTAAATCAGTTGATTAATTGAATTATTTGAAGATTAAATCGTGTCTTTTATGTTGAATTTGTATGGTAATTCAATAGGTAATTCGATTTTCTTTTCACTGTTTTACAACAGATTGTAAAGAACGAATTTGAACACTTTTGTTTGTTGTAGTTGAGATTTAAAAACTACTAAATTATGGTTGAGATTTATTGGGGGCTAAAATATTACCTTCTCGTTATTTTATCGTTTGTTAAAAGTTCTGGTCATCAAAAATCAATATTTTACGCGATTAGTGTTGATTTGGAAACGTACTTCCTATTATGAATGAACTCACCCTTGAAAGGTTATATTGAGCCATGTATTGAGCTCAACTGCTCTATTCCTTATTGACTGATAAAATTTTGAGAATTCAGAGAACTTTATTTTTTCCTCAAACTTAAAAGAATTCAGGGTTTATGAAAGGAATTAGTTATGTTTGTTCAACCTTTTCAAACCCAGGTGAAAAAAAATTGACGAAACAAAGTGATAAATATGACCTGTTATCGAAATAAGCATGTCATATATCATCAAAATAAATAGAGGTATTACATTGACACTAATCTACAACTTGTAACCCGATATATTATAGTGTATAGTTGCATTATGAGCATTATACTGCATATCAAAATGTAAACAATGTATATTGAAGTTTGAGACTGATATCCTAATATTATGTCAATAAGAGTCGTACTCATTTACAAAAAAACGTACGTGTTTAACATTTGTTTTAACATGAGAAATTTTGGTGGTTCAAAATACATTTTAGATATTGGCCTAGTGATTGCATAGTTTCACACCAAACATTCGTTGATACTTATGATTCCATGATAACTTCAGCAGAATGTGCCACTGTCTAAATAAATTACTCTTCTTGAACCTAACGTCAATTTGCGATTTTGCTTCTCAACTGAAAGTTCGGAAATCTGGTTGTATTCATTAAAACAGCTTATGTGAATATTTAATGTAATGACTTACCTGCATTTGTAAGAGAAAACGCCGACACAATCCATGATATAAGTATTATAATCCATCCTATTCCAGTCATTGTTATAGTAAATATAGTAATTATTCTCTGAGATCTTCATTAGTCGTTCTTCTAATTCCTATACATATTATTCACCTGTCGTTACTTCAGACTGTAAGTAAAATAAATGGCATACTTGTTTAATAAACCCTAAATAGAGCTCTTCGCTATACTGTGATATACTTCACGATAAACTGTTACACAAATCTCACCACAACTACCATAGTGTAATTGATTGAGCTTCGTACTCGTGTGTCAGCCATATTCTTTTTAATCTTCAGGGCGTGTTTTGTTATCGTACCAATCAAAAGTCACTTTGGGCTAAATGGCGACGAGTGATGATTAAGATTCGTAAAAACAAAACTGTTCTTATCATGATGTCGTTTTAATTAGGGCGATTCTGATGTCAAGATTCTCAAATTGATACATGTATACACATATATAAATGCAATTTATACATCATTCTTTTTTTCTTTTTTCTTTTTTGACTGTACCCTATGACACGAAAATTATATAGCAAATCACAATAGATAACACAACGTTTACATTTTAAACATTACTTAGATATAATTTATAACTATAATGGGCGTTTCAAACATCAAATGGTGAAGAGATTTACAAGCATATCCATGGATGTTTAAAAACAAGAGAATTGAATCCAAAACTATTGAATTCCTCAGTGAAATACCTTTGTAACTAATTAAAATCAATTTAAACTAATCTCAAACATGACTTTAAAGATGTATCAAGATAAGATATACGTCACCCTATCTTGATTTAACTAATAGAGAAGTGAACAGCTTTGACATGTGTCAATCTATCTTGTCATTTCTCGATCACAGTTCTACATGATTTCACAATGACAGTTTCATGTCAAAAGTTGAATTTTGAAATTATTGAAATCATGAAGGACAGTAATTCAAGCATTTACATTTTTCGTCGAAAATGAGTTAAAAAGCATCACGAAAAAATGTTTTTTATTTCCAATTGTTTCGATTAACTTATAGAAAAATATTCAGTAATGCCATTGATGGACACTGTATCAAACCGTGGATCCTGCAGATCTGTTGCTTAATCTCTAAGAATGAGCTTCAGATTGAAAAAGCTGAAAAATTTGTAACGTGGGAAACGTGACCAAATATTTCAATATTATAAAATTACTTGCTTAAATCTCGACAGTAATCCGCAATTTTCGTTCTTTGTCCGTGATGGATCTATTATTCATACCCGAAGATTGCAATTCTAATATCTTCCGAATTTAATTTACCGTTTTTCAGTCTTCTGTCATATAATGCATTACGCAAATGAAGTCTCAGTAGTGACAATTTACACCTTATTCTATATCGCAGAATAAATTCGTCTATTTTTCACGATATACAGGTGATAATGAGGTCTGTAGGTGAGAAATATTAATTGTTCACACGTTCCCACTGTTCTGGCTATAGAACACTTCGGACACTTTGACAACATTTTACACGATAAAAATCTAGACTGAACTATTTATCAATTTCTAGGACTATGGTGACTTTTGAAGATTTAACAGGTCAAACGAAAAAATCATTTTCAGAGGTGGGGCAATGTGTAAATTCGTTTTAGAACAACCTGCTTATTTAAAAAAAAAAACACTGGACCATTTTCTAATATTCACCATTTAAGCCATGAATTGATTTTGAAACTTTCAGAGCATTTGAAGCTAAATGTAACAGAGTCTATCAGCTCGGTACCACTTTCAGAGTTAACACGTTATATTGGTATTTTTTCTGACCCAAAACCTAATCCATTAATGGAATTTGTCTTTAAAAAGTAAACTAAATACCTCATCAATCTTCTCAAGTCTTCAGTCAACTCCAAGAATGAAAAGCTCTCTCAAATCCAAAAGGATCCCAGAAACCAAATATCGCCTCGTTTACTATGAGATATAAATCTATGCCAAACTGTAACTTCAGAAAACAAACATTCTTTCCCTGACACGCTATGGTGTGATGTTGAAGAGAGACATTAAAACTGAATAGACATATCGATCCGTCTTACCTATATATCACCTGGGCTGGAATACCAAGATCGGTCTCTTTTCTTCAAGTCATAGATAATTAATTACCTGTAGAAATCTGAGTACAATTACCTTTATCAATTAAATATAAAATAAACCGTTAGAAATTCCTTCAACATCACGAACCTAGATTGGTTCACAATGTTCTATTAGCAACGATAGACTGATACTCCAAATCATATTGGGAGCACTCGAAATGGTGATTATGCGTAATACCCAGTATTGTCTTCTAATCCGGATCTAAACAGCTTAAGACGGCTTATCCGATTAACTTTAATGGGTCGTATATCACCAGAAGCGCTCAGTTTTAATTAGTTTACGGCTGCGCCAATAGTTGCGATAAGGCTTAACCCTGACTTAGGAATGTTCATGTCAGCACACAGGATCTACTAAAACTACCAAGAACCATTATTCTCCAGAATAATCACTAGCCTACAGACATTGTGTTTTATTTAGTTATTCAACAGCTACACTATATCACGATATTAGACTAGGTATTGAAATATCTTACAATGGAATTATACAAATATCAGGTTACCCCTGATGGCATCGTATCTCGAAAAAGTATGAATGGGGATGAATACGATGCCATTGGTGGTATCTTAAGATATGAAAAGGGTTTCTGAAGGCACAAAAGCTTATAAAATAATTGTTTCACTGAACTAGGGTAAGTAACTGGTGGCATATTTGACAATCTGACCAATCGCTGGAGAATTGCTAGAATTTGTATCATATACATATAGCAATGTGACAGGACTCAATATACTAGTTCATGTATAGAGAAATAACATTTCAATTTATTTTGTTTCGTAATAACTTACTACCCTTTCGTTGCCCTTAAAATGCTATTCTACTGCTTCCTCTCCTAATGTAATCACGGAAAGGTTTACTACCATCCAAGCGAAAAAATCTCAATTTACTACCATTTGGGACTATGCAACTGCTCCAATTCCTTTTTGACATGTTCAATAACCTGTAACAGTGCCTTCTGTTGAATAGCAACTTGTTATGTTTCAACCACCCTGATCTCTATTGATTAATATCTTATGGCTTAGTCCGACTCTGTTAACTATGTAATAAAACCTGTTTTAATAAAGAATAACTTTATCATCAGTTTATTGCATTCCGATGCAGCAGAATTCTTAATTACTTAATGATTAACTACTGATCAATATTATCTGATGATAAAAAAGGCAACATGCACTCACTTAACACTAACATGCACACAAGGAGAATGTGCGGCGAACTATTAATTTACGTTCAATATTCTAGTTATTATGAACAATGGAAAACGACAGAAGAGTCTCTTAAATTATTAGTTAATCAAATTGCAAGATATTGCTTTGAATTCAAGGATAGTACCACGAGATGTCAAGTAAAGAGAATTAAGGCATGGCTAATAAGTGATAATTTGAGATTTGTATTAATGTTTGACTGACGCTGTGCCTTTGAGTAATCATTTTCAAATGTGCCTTCATAACTTTGTCTGCTATTTGACTCGCGATTTTTTATCGCAAAAGATTGAAAGATTCCGTATTAAAGTTTATGGGAGCAATGATCTACGGAAATACTATCCAAATAACATGTTGATGCATTAAATATTTTAAATAACAGTATTAAAAATTTCTAAACAAGCTCTCAAAAAACAACATACATTGACTTACTTTGTTAATATTTTTCTCAGATAACCCAATAATGCCTACAAGTAAAAACTCACAGTCTGACAGCATTAACTTTTCACACGATATTGTCATTTCTTAAGTCCTCATTGATACAGAAAACTGTCGTCAACTATTCCGATTCATTACACTACGGTTATCCTTTCTTTTTAGTTTATCTTATTTGATTGACGTGATAATCCCGTACAAACGACCGTGAATCACAGACAAGGCTCAGACACTTCACCTGTGGTCGTACAACAAAACGGATTACGTCACGAGTTATTGGGTTACGTGTGAAGTACGCAAGCCAATCAGTCTTTCTGTAACATTCAATTACATCTAAAGATCTAACTTGGTACGCTTCAATAACTGATAATGATAGATGATGGGTGTTCACCATGGTCTCTGTCAGTAATATTTTCTCATCAAACTGAACTGTAACGACGGGATTGACATAATTTCAATATGGTTGGTTCATGTGGCGATTTATATAACATACTATTCCCGAACTAAATTGTTTTATCACAGTGACAGTGATCCATCAAGGGAGCAGTTAGACGTCTCACAAGACAGCAATGTCCATTAGTGTCGAAAAAGATACCAGGTAGAAAAAAATAAACATTATAATCTGTTCATAGCACAATGAATTATACTTCTGGTATTTAAACGACAAAGAGAGTTACTAATGCATATATGTGAAATCCGAATATACGAAACGACCATGTCAAAAAGCAAATGAATTTAAATGATTTCCCCGGATGGAAGTGATAATGTTCTGTGTGTATATCGTAATCGGTACAAGCAAGCGGAATGATAAGAGTGTATTTGATACATGTTGGTTAACAAGGGGCTAAAGAGATTGTAGTTTAAGTACACATATATTATGTAACAAGAGCCAATATTTATGATAACTAAATCATGTACACCATCTATCAGCTGATTTCTGAGCAATATTGTACAAGGGTGCACTCGAAAAAGGAACAAAGCCCAAAATGCCCCTTTCAATTGCCAGAAGGAAAAATGCGTGTTCAGGACATAAATGATGCGCCAGAGAAAAGCGGAAAGTGAATAATTGTCAACCATTTGTCTGAAGTGGATGATTCAATGCCATATTCTTATATACCTTTACAAACAAAACACGAAATTCTAAACAGTTCCATTGCATTCAAAAATAGGCCAGAGTGCCCTTACCAGTTCCAGTTTGCCGATACGAATGGAAGCACGTGGTAAACGTCTATCTATAATGCATGAAAATAGAACTGGTTTGATAAAACGAGAGCATCAAATGAACAAACTATAAGATACCAAAAGACGTAATTGGATCTGAAAGAGTCATTGTGATGAGTTTGAAAATATATTGAAGTTTGTCACACAATGGTAAAGGTAAAAATACAATAAAACCATGGAAACGACATTAGAGCTCTATCAAATTATCAATACGTGTATCACAAACAATAATACTTTATACTCTTATACAACATCACTACACTGCATCAATATAAACTTTAAATACAACTTTAAGTATTCTGTCAATATTGCAGAGGTTATCTTCTGATCCCCTGAACAGTTTTATGTATGTACATTTACTAAAAGTATTGCGCGTGTACAATATACATACAATACATTGACACAAACTTTGTACAAACAATTGTAGTTTTTATTCTTGATTCGAAAAGCTTCATTGGTCCAGATCAGAGGCAAAGCATTGTCAACATTAACCAAGTTGAAGAACAAGCTAATTTTGTTTTTTTTGTGATGAAGAAAGACGTTCACATTCTTCAACTGGTAGCTATCTCTATGATATGGCTTCCAGAAAGAGTTTTTAATACCATATCTTAGATGCCATTTTCAAGAATGGTTCAAATATATGACACAGGTTCTTGCATGTTAACCATGTGAATGCTCTTAAAATATATATTGAACTTTTATAGTATGTTCCAAAGGAAGCCAGAGTAACTATTTGTATTTTTTGAGGAAACATGCAGCCATGGTAGGGATTGGAATGATATACACAGAACTGTGCACATCAAATCTATAGGACTAACAGCTTTTTTTGTCATTTTCTACAGCGGCCCTTCCGCCACACGTTTATTATTTGACTATTGAATAACGTGTCAATGCATATTGTATTATTTTGAATTATTGATAATCGATGTATAAAATAAAGTTCAAATTGCAATATACAGGATCATGAAAGTAACACGTTGAAAATAAATGATAAAATCAATTCTCTGCTCAATAAAAAGAGACTGGTAATAAGAGAGAATGATTCTTGAACTAATATCAAAGAAAGCACTTAGTCGTCACTTCCGGTAATTATACAACTCCATAGTTTTATCAACTCTACAGACATTTCTGGCTATATTGAAACGATTTATTTCAATAACAATTTAATGTCACTCCAGACTGTTGTATTTTATACAGTAGCTTAGTGTTCATGACATTATTGAAATCAATGAGATTAACAAAAACCAAATTGAATAATAACTTTTCCAAACTGAAGCATAATTACTTCGAGTTTGGTTTACGGTTTACATGGAACTAATCCAGACAAGGAAATTTGTAGTTGAAGAAAAGGTCAGCGCAGTCCTTATTCTAAGATTTCATGGAAATAAGAAATTGTTAGCATTTAAGGCATTCGTTACAGATTTGACTTATGATGGCGATGTGTAAGATAAAATGTTTTGTAGAAGTTTTCTTTTACGTTATAATTATGGCCAAGAACAGTTGATGTCACTTTGTGCTTAATTGAGCATTTTACAGACAGTTTCTTATCTGCAATTACATGGACGGGGTCACGATTGAACAATGCATGATTAAAGGGAAAATACCCATTCTTATACATGTCTTAAACGTTAAAAAATAACATAAAAACCGTAAACGGTGTCAGTAAGGTGAAAGGAATAAATATTTATCTTTTAATGTTATGCTTTATGGTGACATTTGGACAGGGCGACAGACGTGAGGTCCAATAACAATTATATACCCTATAATTACTGTTGACGTAACATCCTTAGAACTGCGCCATCTTGCATAACACCATTTTTGTAACACTCAATTTACACGGTAATTTTCTTGCCGACCATTGCCATTCAAATTAAGAACATAAATCTCCATACATTTTAAGAGAAGAATTACAGATACACGAACTGATTTCGAGACTTAGTATGCATAAATAAGGGCTATGTGGGACTATGATGCAATGTCACTTCATAAATCGACAGTCATCAATAATGATTAATTCATGAATGTTAAACGACGATGACAAATGCTATGTTCAGTCTTCAATACATTTGATATTTCTTCATTAACTAATTATAGACTCAACTATGTCATTAGGGATCAATTAAATTCATCATTGTCACAGTCATTGACAATGGGTGACCAACGATTGAACTACGGATATATTACTTGATGAAAGAAAATTTTACTGTACTATTCAAATAATATCGATATAAAATTTGTTTAATGGCTTCGACTGGATAGCTTCAGTATAATCGCATAATGCTCATTAGGAACATAGAAGGCATACAATTAAGGTACGCGAAGATAAATAACTTGTGCTGAATTTTAAAAGTATTAAAGAGTTTTGGAAAACAACATGGTACCTATGCTATATATTTTGTCGAGTTCTTTTGAAAGTGATCGATCCAGAATCAAATCACAACACCTTTAATGTAACGATATCACGCGAATACTCAATGGTGTGCTATAAATGATTAATACAATGATTCAATAATGGGATAATGCAATTGTAACAAGATGATAATGTAATAATGTAAAATGTAACACAATACTCGGTGTTAATTCATACAATAAATCCACCAAATCACATTAACCACTAACTACTTGTGTCTTCTGTACCACCAGAACACTTCCCCTGACGATTATAGAGTTTCCATGTGTCTGTGATTACAAGAAGCTTGTATTGTTCTGGGTGATATGAATTCTCTGAACTGTGGGCACGTCTCTAGGGTTTACTTCTACAATCTATTACCTCATCTAAATCTAAATTTCACGATACAGCATAGTTTTGTTATTCTTCAGTGCTGCCGAAAAGTGGGACTAAAACATATTGTTATTCCATATTTTCTTCGTCTAGAATTTCATTTGATCATTCGATATTCAAGATCATGCAATTTCTAGATCAACGTCAGGTCCTTACAATAATCGTTTTCATTAATTCACCAGCAAATCAATTGTACTTTTGATTATGATTGTGAGTTGAAGAAAAGTCTAATCTTAATATCACACAAACAGCCCAGAAAGCCAATTTCAATGCGACAAGATCTGAAACTCATTGATGCATTTTGTAGAAATATCCACGTAATGACTATCGCCTCACGTTACATGAACTAAATCCCTATTTCATATTCCATCTGTAACTTTTCCTGATTGACTTGGTGATTGTGTAGTCGTAACATTACTTAAACAAAATAATATTGTGTCGCTGTATAATTTAATGTTGCGCGCAGTTGTACGCCGTTGTATGCAAGGAACTTTTATAGAATCTCCATGGTTGTGCGCCGTTGACGAAGACGTTGTATTTTACTTTTTTTATTCCGACATCTTGTTATATGTTCTTAAATCTAATACATGTACATTCCCCTTAAGAATTTATTCTCACTTTGTAACATTTCGTTTGTAGTACAGAATAAATGAATCCGTTATTTTTGTAATTGTAAAGTGATTACTTAAGAAGACAGAAATTTCCTTGAGGCTTAGTAAGAATCACGATAGCTTACAATCTAATAGTGGAACTAGACAAGGTGCCGTGTTAAGATCAATACTATTTCTTTGACCAGTCTTATTAAGGTAATCAAATTGTCTTTAGTTCTTGAGAACATATTGAACAGAGCATTGTTCTCTTTGACCAATACTCAACATTTAATAAAGTGTTTGAATAAGTCCTGTCGAATGAAAGAAAATGCGCCTGGAGTATCTAAGAACCGGTAAAATGGTCAGACCATAAAGTTCCTTCCTGAAATAAAATGAATCTATATTACTGAACAGTGAGCAGTAACAATTCCATGATAAGTAAGACTTTGAACTAACTTAAGATAACCTGACAATTTAATTAAAGCGAAAAGTTGTCAAAAACGTTCGTACTCGTTGAATACTGATGCACTTTCTTATTTTTTAGTGCAAATCATAAAACTGCAACATAGAAGGTATATCTTGAGCAGATAAAACATAGCAAAATTTGGAAACAATCTTAGATATATCCTTCAACTATTACGATCGGAGACTGTCTGTCCTCATTATCATGTTCAAGAGCAGGGAATAAGTGCGTACAAATTGAATTCTTTATATTTTAAACTTAATGATAGTTTCTAAAAATGTGTACGATAAAAAATAGTTTCTGCGACCATCAGATGTCAAGAGTTTTTTTTAACCACGATGTCAATGTTTGTTAATCAAAAAGCTATCAATGCTTTGTAAAGAGATGCCCTATAAATGTTTGATGTTTGCTATTATCCTGTATCGTTACGACATACTGTTTATCTGATGTGACGCAATGTAATAATAATGAATTAATAATAGATATGATATTGTTCTATAATTTCAATCTGTCTACCTAGGTTATCATAGGTCTCTATTATTTAAGACTAGTAGGTTAATCATATCACGTATTGATCACATAAATAATATCTACATCTCTATTTCAGTCTCACTGAAACCACACCCCTCAGACCAATATCGGTCTTAAAAGTAGTTTTATAATGCAAGAACTTGCTGTTCGACCTTCCGAATCCGAGAATAACTGATTTTCAACGACTGATTTTTTAATAAAAATTTGATGTCGACCTGTGGGGTCGAAATATGCGACCATCCAGTTGATAGATGATGTGAGTTTTCATGAAATTTCTTGATATTATGTAGATTTCGACGGATTCGAGAAGATGTTTAGGATGCCAGTCAGTCTGAGGATATATACAAATACCACGTATCATTATGATTGGTAGCAATCAAATTGTGTGCTTGTTCTAACTGATTTTCGCCCTTTTCGATCCTGTCTATAAATTTAACGATAAACTCATGTCGTTGGTGTCACTTTGAGACTTAGACAGTTCACATTCACATGTAAAAAATATAATATTGTATATAAAAGATGTTCCCATATTAACCCATTCAATAGAAAGTCACGGCTGTTGCCTTTTTTAATTACCATTGTTTATGTTTCTTTGCATTAAAATACAAATTACCGCCCCTGTTTCAGCTCACCTGTCAATTGAGGTTTGAATAGCAGACACACTTTCAAACATCCCCTTTTCATGTACGTCACGTGACGTTTTTCTTTTTGACAATTGCTAATAGTTGATGCATTGTTAGCGACCTGGCTTTCAAAGTGCACCCAAAAGATTTCCTTTTCTATACAAATCTCAGCCAACAAAGGAAACAGTTCAACCAATTCACATGTGAGGAAATAAGGGAAAACCATAAATTAGAGTTTTATACATCAATATTTGGTATTATCCCTAGAATATTTCTCAAAACTATAACATTTTAGTAAAATGTACTCGTAAAAATCATCTTATTTGGAAAATGAATCTGCCTTACAAAACAACAATTTAATTTCATTTATTTAGTCACACAAGTATCATTTGTATCATCGTTTATCGAATTTCACTCCAATATTGCGAATGGAAAAAAATGTTTTAACAAAAAAGCAAATGAAATGTAAAAAAAAAACAAATGCCAATCCTACTTTTTCTATCAGGTATAATGTTTCATATCATGAAATTGAAATGTATTGTCTATATATTCGTTAGTTATATTTTTTATATTTCGTTTTTAACCAGTTTAATATGATGAATTAGAAAGTCAAAATTTCTTCAATTTCTCATTAATTAAATCTTACTTACCTCAGAAAATGTGTTTTTTTATCACATTTTTTTAGCCAACAATATTCCTTTTTGCATCCAATGATAGTTTTATGTGTAAGCTAAATATAAACTTCTACTATAGATATTCCCACTGTTGTATTGCGCATGTACAAAGAAAGCTGTCATCGATCGTTAGGAGGAACTGAATAGACGTAGCCAGGCAGAAGCCAGAATAAATTATTTAAAACCTTGCTGCCACAATACACCTGGATACGACTCGACTTCCTTATTAGGGATGACACAACCCCGACAATTGATCATGTGACCGCGTCAAGAAGTCACGTGATAATAATATTGATTTTTGTGCATTGAAAGGTGTGTTACTATGTGATTGATGAAATGGGTATAATAAAGAGATCAATGTGCAGCCAGCAGTCAGGCTGGAGATTAAACATAATCCTTTGTGATATGAAGGTAGAATATTGAATAGTATCTGAGATAAAGTGAAGATCTATTGTTCTTTGTTAGTTCATCACCTTTATGTTCATATCATTTCTAGTCCAGAACCAATTGTCAATTTTAACCCTTAAAACAAACAAGGGCGATAATCGACAGTGATTCCGGTGTTTAATCGTCACCCATATGTTTATTTTCTGATTTTATTAAGTTAATTACGACACAGACCCACACCTAATAGCCTAATAGTGTACTTATGACACTTTAAGAACCAACATCAGGTCTCCGATTTATAGAACAGTACTTAATACAAATTAAATATGTTGAGTTTGCCACGTTAATTTAAATCTATGTGCCCTGTATCTGTGACAATCAGTGCGGAATCAATGCCTTTACTATGAGACTTTGCTGTTTGAAAATGGAATGACAAGTTAAAGTCCTATGGCTATTTCTGATAATAATTTATGGTCGGGTTTCCTTATCTTAAATAAAACACGTTGGTTTTGACCATATGAAATTGGTAGAGATACAGCCTTTCAATTACAGAAATAAAATGACCTGAACGATTTAGACCGAGTTCCACAGACGTTACATAAAAAGTAATATTTTCTTGCAATAATATTGTTCATAATCAATCAGTTGCTCAATCACGTAGAGGCCAAAGGGAGATAATCGACAGTTCGCCCTTTTCGTCTTTATATTGATATTTCTGGTTATCAAATAGGCCCTAGTATATTTATAGCTGCTCAACATAAAAAGCAAACACTTCAAATAGGAACGTGCCAACAGAGACCTGTACCATTATCCACTGTATACTATAGTCCGCATCTTCCGGGTACTTTTATGACGTCAGCTTCTGGCGTCATGAAATTAATCATTACTTTATATCAAGGGAGATAATAGATAGTCCGGCCTTTTCGACATTTTGATATTTCGGATTATCATAAAGTAAATTGTCCACGTTGATTGCAATCTGTGTGGTTTTACATCCATAATTAATCAGAGTCGAACAAATATCCTTTGACAGGAAATGCCTCCTTTTCTTATCAAATATGGCTTTTCACATTTTAAAGAGTAAAATCAAGTAAACTATATGATTATTTGTGTTTATAATGAGTTATCCATGTAGGCCTATTCTTAATCAAGAGAACATAGAAGGCTCAATAACCTCAAATCCACTTGGAGTAGCATCAGGTGAGCATACCCTGCCTGGCGCCACGTCCGTCATAGCTACTTAACATACACTACAAAGACGTCAAATAGGAACGTGCAAACAAAAATATCGACTTCACCGATGAATTTTAAAAGGGACGTAACTGATGAAAATATATTTCTTTAATTTCAATAATCAAGGGAGGGAACTGATCACATTAATGTTATATTATGGTAAGAAAAATGTTGCCAACACCTGAATCCCCGAGGAAGCATTTAATGATGAAAAGTGGCATTGAGTGATCAGAAGAGTAAGCATACCCTTTCTGGAACCATACCCACCAAAGCTGCTAAATAATACATATAATATATGGAGGCAAAACAAAATCTAGTGTTACGTAAAATTATAGAATCAAATGGTGGCAACTCGACATATTATTGTGATGACACGTCATGTGTGAAAGACTAAGTTTAAACTTGGTTGTCATACAAAAACATCTCCAATGATAGTAGAAACAGATATTTTGTTAGGTTTTTCTTTTGGCATATTAAAGACGGATGCGTAAATTTCGTCATTAAAGTTGTTTTTTTTTTGTATTTCTACATCGAAATATATGAAATCTAAACATTCACTAAATTGAGGATTATTAAACGAGAGGACTGTGTTCCGATAAGTGAAATTAACACACTTAGCTAAAGAATAGAACAAAACAAATTGATCATTTCATTTTTACCTCTACTTTCGTTTGAAGTTTGGAGTTTTTCACTGAATGGTCGCTTTAATTCATTCTGAGAACTATTACACTATTGATAAAAGGGTTGAATTGGAGTTGTAGGAGTAATGTTGATATGTACTGAATGTCGATGAAGAGTTCCACACTGCCCTTCAAAAATAACGTCATTGATGGCTTTCTTGGCAAAAAGTTGCTGCCGAGAATCCATTTTAGATATATCATTTGCCCAGGTTTTAGCCAGAGTCAAATACTCGTCGTCTACAAGGTGTGGACGCTTGCACGTTAGTGATATCATTTCACCCTGTTCTTCATTCACATCCAATTGCTTCCGTTTCTGAATCTTTCCTATTCCACTGGCTTCGTTGGACATTGTACTGCGTGGTTGCTGTGATGGCTGATATCCTTGATAGCTTTCTAATTCGCCATCATCTTCTTGTCCATCCTGAAAACAGAAATCAAAATATATTTCTGTGGACATATAATTCAGTAATGATTTTGAAAGCAGTTCATGGTACATAATGCATACATTCTTAATGGTTATGAGCATATAAATTATATCCTAGAAATAGTTAGATTGAACGACTTTCCATCGTTGACAATACCCTCAAAATAGGAGTAAAAATGATAGTGAGAACAAAAATTTTGATAAAACTTTGATAACTTACCTCTGATTGTGTTTCTACTTTGATCATGTTCTCGTATCGTGTTGACATTTCTTCGACTTGTGTCGACACTTCTTGGTCACCTAAAAACGACATGGCGTCGAAATACCACAAGGATGGATCGTAAACTTCATCACTACCTATTCTCACAGAATCGTTTACCTTCTTCAATTCTTTACGGAAGTTGGTTCGCAAGGAGTTCAATCTCTTCTTTAAATCTTCTTTCGTTGCGTCCTCGAATCTCTCCCTATACTTTTTCAATAACACCTTATAAGCTTCATCTTTCAAGCTTCGATTGGTGTAATCGCTACTCTTCATTTTCCACAGACAAGGCAGTTCTCTGTATACATGTATCACTTCAAGTAAAAATTCTCTTTCTTTTTCTTTCGCCCAAGCCATCTTAGCTATTCACTTTCAAAATAAAGTAAGAAAAAATAGGTTACAATACAATTATATCGGTCAACCGTCAACAGCAAACCTACATAGAATAGATTTCCACAACATGACTCAGTATTTCGTGCAGACGATCAATAGTATTGTCAATATTCAGTATTGACAAGTTCTTCGTCAATACTATTGTGTGTGGCGAGGTCCGCGTGCTTCTACTAGACTCTTTCACCCAGACCACAGCTGACATTGACATATGATCGTATTTTTTTACGATTGCCCATTTCTTTCTATCTTTATGTAGATAGATCTTAAAACTTAAACGCACATTATCCACAGAAAACCGGTTTATCTTATCTCACTAACAACTGGACGTATTTTCCATATCCGATTCGCATATCTGAGGAAAAAAACGTTCTTTCTTGGAAGTAAAAAATAGTTTCCACAGACAAATTTCTTTATTTCATTGCAGGCCCTGTTGATAGTAACTCTTCTAGAAAAAGCTAAATGTGGGTTGTTTGTATTTGTAAAAGATACCAACTACTATCTAGAAGTCCTGTGAAATTGCTTAAGCAGAGTTACTTGACACATAGACTTCAAACTTCACCTAGGAAATTTTATGGTCGTCATTGCGA
Source organism: Lottia gigantea (assembly GCF_000327385.1). Lineage (NCBI taxonomy): Eukaryota > Metazoa > Mollusca > Gastropoda > Lottiidae > Lottia > Lottia gigantea. The sequence continues at coordinate 439,314 of NW_008709781.1, read as the reverse complement.
ACTTTTGGACAAATAGTTATAAATTGATCTGATTGTATCTAATGATGTTGACCTATGTAGTAGTGTCGCACGCGAAGCCGACAATGTTCACTCTTTCAGAAACACTTCATGGTACTTCTCCTTGGACTCTCGGTTTTGCCATACTTTGGACGAGATTTTATTAACTGTCTTGCTTTGCCGATTTTTATCAATGTTAATCTGGATGTCTACGGCGCGATCCTGTAATAGACATCTTTAATCCATGTCTTTATAGCTTAGCTGTAATTTCTGAGGTCTGATTCGCCTGAGATTTAAATGGAAGTCTGGTGACCCTTGAATAATCAGTATTCAATTCGGAAAGGGAACTTGGAAAGAGGGTTCTTTACCCCAATCATTTTTAAGTCTATATGAATAAAATATTGTTTAAAAAATCTATACTTCCTAAATCGTGTACTGCTTCTAAATCCTTAGTGGTCGACTTGTCGATGTTCAAAGTGAAGATCGTGAAGATTGAACTGGACTAGGTAAAAATGGTTTGTCACCTGGAGAATTGTTTGGATGAGGTACATGTCGTAGATTTCTGAGAGCAATTCGTATAGATTTCTCACAGATGCGCCAATGATGTGTCGCGGTTTTGAGGAAAGCTGACAAGTAGCGGGTTCTTTCGTGTTAAGATAGATGGACATAAGGCAGCCTGTACCAACCGCAAACCTGAAGACTCGGCAATGGCGGAGCACTACTTTAAAGACAGGCGGCACAGAGTCAGGTGGAACAAAGTAGAATTGTTAGCAACAAACCTGAAAAAACAGGTTGTATGCGTTCTAATCCTCCATTTAGATGGGAATCGGTTGTCTCCAATAAGGGTGCTGATATGAATAACAAGTCTCGCAGAGAGAACAATCATTGAATTAAAACGTTTTTGAAACAGAAATATCGGAATTTCAGTATGGTAGGCCTGTACATTGTCTGGCAGTTCCATTTCTTTGCTTCCGACAAGCTTTGTCGACTGAGATTAGAAGGTTTCTGTAATGTGCTGGGTTTTACTAGTAGTGTGGTGAAATCAAAGCTAAGATTAATTTGTAATGTATTGAAGATAGAGCTGTAGTTTGCATGTCGACACATTAGTTTTATAGCAGATAAAATATTGATGAGAAAATAGTTTTATAGTCTAGAAGATCTGCTATCGTTATGTAGAGAGAGCGAGTTAAAGAGATTGGGTTCTAAAATAATAACTTGTATTAAAACATGTAATTTCAATCGAGACAAAACGAAAGATAAATACTTGAAGCAATTTTAAAATAACACTTGGCCACAAGAAATATGGTCGATTATACGAGTTTTGTGCCATTTATAAACCTGGTATCAGTTTCACCTCACCAGGAAAAATTTTGAGTTAAACCATATAATACAGCAGCAGTTGGAGAAGCTCAACACTCCATTGTTGTTGGGTACCATGATTGCTGATCACAAGTCGTCAATGTTTTTTTAATGTTACTATTTACGAACAGATGAAGTCTGAAGTAAGCAAATGAAACATTTTTTTAAAATAGTCTTAGTCTTACCGACACAATTCCTCGTTTCTTTTTCCTCGGATTTAATTCCACAATGAAACGACCTATCAAGTAAGCGTCAAGTTGAATACAGTTGGTATGTCTTGCCAATCCTCCATTTAAAAAGGAATCAGTATGCCAGCAATAAATATTTGAAGGTGTATCTTGGAGGTTGATGTTTTGTCCATCATTCGTGACATCTTCACAATCTACTGACAGAAGATATTCATCAACAGAACGTGTTGGTTCTTTAGCATCATCTAAACTATAGTGTGTGCTGTAGAAACTAAAATCTTCAGCAACAAGTTCTTCTGGGAGATTTCATCAAAGCTACGTTACATTATTTAGTATAAAAGAAATATTTACCGTGTTTTTTTTTCTTTAAATTTTTGGTGTAATTCTGCCATAAGTAATGAACAAGAAGATCTATTTAATGTGGCTAGATCTGCTAAATCATCACCATGCAGTTCTGTCCCAGATAATGTTCACCAATCAATACATTTTTCTGCTGTTTCTCTGTTAAAACTACAGAGCGAATTGAGAAAACGTCTTCTAATTTGTTATTTGAAAAACAGAATAATGACGTGACGTTATTTTCATTGTTTGACTTTATTCTTTTATATTTACATTTCTACTATCACTCCCTTCAATAAACCAGTTAGCCAAACCGGCGTTTATTTTCCAATAACTGTAGTTTGTCACGTGACAATAAGGCAAGGAATGAATGTTGATCTTGTTATCGTTATGGGGAAATAAACGCTGGTTTATCATGTGACAAGAGCGTACATGACCCACTTCGCCGTGTCATTT
>NW_008709781.1:434961-436925 GCF_000327385.1 Lottia gigantea | reverse complement strand
ACAAATCCACATTCAGTCCTTAAATCAATCTATTTATAGCCGACGTTATTGTTTTACGCCAATTTATTTGGTCCTGCTTAACATTCAGCCCATGGGGACGAACATAAAAAACAATGAGTTATATGAAGACACAAAGAAAATGTACATAAAATTGATTGTCAATATAATGCAGACTTGGCAACTGTACCAAATCATAACCAAATTGGACAACTGTATCCATTTACGTTATCCATTTGTGCGAAGAGATAACTATTTAGAGAATCTTTATCTGTATGGGTTTCTAATGCCCTGAACCCTGTGTCAAATAATTGACCGACTTACTCGACGAATGAAATATTGTGTCTTAATATGATTAAAAATAAAATACAAACGACCAGAACCACAAAACGAAACTCTAAATCAAATATTTTGTGTACTAATGAGTTAATAAATTAAATTATAACAATTTGGCAATACATTTGTTGCATAATATCAAACAGTTCAACTTTATATGTTCATTGCCAAAAAATCATTAGCCTACTTATGAATTCTCCATAATATGACTGTGTCCGACAAGCTTTGTTGACTGAGATTAGAAGGTTTCTTTGATGTGCTGGGTTTTACTAGTAGTGTGGTGAAATCAAAGCTAAGATTAATTTGTAATGTATTGAAGATAGAGCTGTAGTTTGCATGTCGACACATTAGTTTTATAGCAGATAAAATATTGATGAGAAAATAGTTTTATAGTCTAGAAGATCTGCTATCGTTATGTAGAGAGAGCGAGTTAAAGAGATTGGGTTCTAAAATAATAACTTGTATTAAAACATGTAATTTCAATCGAGACAAAACGAAAGATAAATACTTGAATCAATTTTAAAATAACACTTGGCTACAAGAAATATGGTCGATTATACGAGATTTGTGCCATTTATAAACTTTTGAGTTAAACCCTATAATACAGCAGCAGTTGGAGAAGCTCAACACTCCATTGTTGTTGGGTACCATGATTGCTGATCACAAGTCGTCAATGTTTTTTTAATGTTACTATTTACGAACAGATGAAGTCTGAAGTAAGCAAATGAAACATTTTTTTAAAATAGTCTTAGTCTTACCGACACAATTCCTCGTTTCTTTTTCCTCGGATTTAATTCCACAATGAAACGACCTATCAAGTAAGCGTCAAGTTGAATACAGTTGGTATGTCTTGCCAATCCTCCATTTAAAAAGGAATCAGTATGCCAGCAATAAATATTTGAAGGTGTATCTTGGAGGTTGATGTTTTGTCCATCATTCGTGACATCTTCACAATCTACTGACAGAAGATATTCATCAACAGAACGTGTCGGTTCTTTAGCATCATCTAAACTATAGTGTGTGCTGTAGAAACTAAAATCTTCAGCAACAAGTTCTTCTGGGAGATTTCATCACAGCTACGTTACATTATTTAGTATAAAAGAAATATTTACCGTGTTTTTTTTTCTTTAAATTTTTGGTGTAATTCTGCCATAAGTAATGAACAAGAAGATCTATTTAATGTGGCTAGATCTGCTAAATCATCACCATGCAGTTCTGTCCCAGATAATGTTCACCAATCAATACATTTTTCTGCTGTTTCTCTGTTAAAACTACAGAGCGAATTGAGAAAACGTCTTCTAATTTGTTATTTGAAAAACGGAATAATGACGTGACGTTATTTTCATTGTTTGACTTTATTCTTTTATATTTACATTTCTACTATCACTCCCTTCAATAAACCAGTTAGCCAAACCGGCGTTTATTTTCCAATAACTGTAGTTTGTCACGTGACAATAAGGCAAGGAATGAATGTTGATCTTGTTATCGTTATGGGGAAATAAACGCTGGTTTGGCTAACTGGTTTATTGAAGGGAGTGATAGTAGAAATGTAAATATAAAAGAATAAAGTCAAACAATGAAAATAACGTCACGTCATTATTCCGTTTTTCAAATAACAAATTAGAAGACGT
>NW_008709781.1:433576-434911 GCF_000327385.1 Lottia gigantea | reverse complement strand
GTTTGACGTTATTCTTTTATGAATCTATTTCTAGCCTACGTATAAAAACAAATAATAATAATTATACATTAAAGGACTTAAAGTGCTTAAAGGGACATTTGTAGGTCGAAAATATTTTGGCTCAAATTGGTGAAAACTATACACCAAAATCTAGAGAAATGTGTCCTTTATGTTGACTACGTAAGGTTGCCTACGTAAGGTTTTCTAATTGGATAAAGGGTTTTATAATTTGAATAAATAAGAAAGAGAAAAAAATAATCGTCCATTTTTTTTTTTTTTTTTTTTTTTGCAATAGAGGTTGTAAGAGTATTGACTCTCAGACTGCGTCCAATCAGTCCAACCCCGATCAGGGATGCTGGGGTGAATTAGAAGTCACAATAGGAGAACATTAAATTAATATAAAAACGATTTTGAATCATAAATGTCTGTATTTCATTATGGCAGGCCTAGCTTCTCGATATATTGTCTGACAATTCCATTTCTTTGCTTCCGACAAGCTTTGTTGACTGAGATTAGAAGGTTTCTTTGATGTGATGGGTTTTACTAGTAGTGTGGTGAAATCAAAGCTAAGATTAATTTGTAATGTATTGAAGATAGAGCTGTAGTTTGCATGTCGACACATTAGTTTTATAGCAGATAAAATATTGATGAGAAAATAGTTTTATAGTCTAGAAGATCTGCTATCGTTATGTAGAGAGAGCGAGTTAAAGAGATTGGGTTCTAAAATAATAACTTGTATTAAAACATGTAATTTCAATCGAGACAAAACGAAAGATAAATACTTGAAGCAATTTTAAAATAACACTTGGCCACAAGAAATATGGTCGATTATACGAGTTTTGTGCCATTTATAAACCTGGTATCAGTTTCACCTCACCAGGAAAAATTTTGAGTTAAACCATATAATACAGCAGCAGTTGGAGAAGCTCAACACTCCATTGTTGTTGGGTACCATGATTGCTGATCACAAGTCGTCAATGTTTTTTTAATGTTACTATTTACGAACAGATGAAGTCTGAAGTAAGCAAATGAAACATTTTTTTAAAATAGTCTTAGTCTTACCGACACAATTCCTCGTTTCTTTTTCCTCGGATTTAATTCCACAATGAAACGACCTATCAAGTAAGCGTCAAGTTGAATACAGTTGGTATGTCTTGCCAATCCTCCATTTTAAAAGGAATCAGTATGCCAGCAATAAATATTTGAAGGTGTATCTTGGAGGTTGATGTTTTGTCCATCATTCGTGACATCTTCACAATCTACTGACAGAAGATATTCATCAACAGAACGTGTTGGTTCTTTAGCATCATCTAAACTATAGTGTGTGCTGTAGAA
>NW_008709781.1:412788-413550 GCF_000327385.1 Lottia gigantea | reverse complement strand
TCCTCCCATTATTGTTGCTCGGCCATGGATCGTTGTTCGCTCGGCCGTTGTTGTTGTTTGGCCATGGGTCGTTATTGACAGGTCCAACTCTCGTATCAATGCCGTCACTTTGTTTGTCGTTGTTGGCGCGTCCGTTGTTGTTATTTGGCCATGGATCGTTGTTGGTGCGTCCGTTGTTGTTATTTGGCCACGGGTCGTTGTTTGTGCGTTCGTTGTTGTTATTTGGCCATGGATCGTTGTTGACACGTCCGTTGTTGTTGTTTGGCCACGGGTCGGTGTTGGCACGTCCGCTGTTAACTCTATTGGCAGGTGTTACACGGGTATTACTGGCATATTTTGTATTTCTTTCAGGTTTCTTTTTGCGTCCTTGCGTTTGCGCCCATTGAGTGTTGGCCCTCCCGTTATTGTCGGGCCATGGATCGCTTTTCGTATTAGATCTTCTTCTGGTTATAGCCGTGGGTTTAGACCCACCAGTAGCTCGCGTATTAGATCCACTAGTTCTCCACTGATTAGCATTCCTAGATCCATAGTTATTATTCTGACCAAATGTATCGGAAGTAAACCAGTTAGCAAATGGACTGGTTGTAAATTGGTATGTATCTAGTCTTTGTGGCGATTGTGAAGTCAGGAGCCACAGTGGATCTTGCTGAAATGTTGATCGTTGTTTCCTCGTAGATCTTCCAGTAACCAACGAGGCTGCAAGCCAGAATGCAAGGAGGCTATAAACAGCTATCCTCATCGTAGCGATTGTACTATTTGAAG
>NW_008709781.1:410353-410990 GCF_000327385.1 Lottia gigantea | reverse complement strand
CTGATTAATCTGGATCTAAACGACATGGGCTCAGCTTCCGATTCGACTAGGGACTTTTGTGTCTTGTAATTTACTTATACAATAGACTTATCTATTGCTAGGCCAGAGACTCGTCTCAATACACCCTAACACCAAAAAACACTGGGTTTTACCATCAAGAAATAATATGAGTTTCGATACCAGGTAAAAGATACGTGTTAATTTGTTTAAAGTTAATTAAAAAATATTCTTGTTCTGGTAACATGTAAATTTGAAAGAACCACCCTAGGTGACCTAGTAGTAAACTTCTTCAGTGATCTTATTATTTCATCTGCAATAAAACCATCATAAACTATACTAAGGTTAACAGTCTGACGGCAAGGTAAAAATAAACACAACCTCGCCAAAATAAAATGTCTTTTCTTTACATAGTGAAATCCTTGATTGAGTTCACGGGTGGGGCAAATAACTCTCGTTGTTTTGACAAATTGAAGCTGATTTTCTGTTAATCCATATGGTGAATGTTGGAGAATAATTTTAAGCTCTAATGAGGCCCACGCCAAAACCGAGGAGGAACTACTATTTTGATCCTTTGAAAGGTACCTCTCGTACCCGCAGAAGACCCGGTGAGTTATTTCCTTAGATTCTTTTTCGGGTA
>NW_008709781.1:386788-410303 GCF_000327385.1 Lottia gigantea | reverse complement strand
ATTTCCCCATAACGATAACAAAATCCACATTCAGTCCTTAAATCAATCTATTTATAGCCGACGTTATTGTTTTACGCCAATTTATTTGGTCCTGCTTAACATTCAGCCCATGGGGACGAACATAAAAAACAATGAGTTATATGAAGACACAAAGAAAATGTACATAAAATTGATTGTCAATATAATGCAGACTTGGCAACTGTACCATATCATAACCAAATTGGACAACTGTATCCATTTACGTTATCCATTTGTGCGAAGAGATAACTATTTAGAGAATCTTTATCTGTATGGGTTTCTAATGCCCTGAACCCTGTGTCAAATAATTGACCGACTTACTCGACGAATGAAATATTGTGTCTTAATATGATTAAAAATAAAATACAAACGACCAGAACCACAAAACGAAACTCTAAATCAAATATTTTGTGTACTAATGAGTTAATATATTAAATTATAACAATTTGGCAATACATTTGTTGCATAATATCAAACAGTTCAACTTTATATGTTCATTGCCAAAAAATCATTAGCCTACTTATGAATTCTCCATAATATGACTGTGTCCGACAAGCTTTGTTGACTGAGATTAGAAGGTTTCTTTGATGTGCTGGGTTTTACTAGTAGTGTGGTGAAATCAAAGCTAAGATTAATTTGTAATGTATTGAAGATAGAGCTGTAGTTTGCATGTCGACACATTAGTTTTATAGCAGATAAAATATTGATGAGAAAATAGTTTTATAGTCTAGAAGATCTGCTATCGTTATGTAGAGAGAGCGAGTTAAAGAGATTGGGTTCTAAAATAATAACTTGTATTAAAACATGTAATTTCAATCGAGACAAAACGCTTGAAAGATACTTGAGGCAATCTTACATTAAAACTTTTGACCGCGAGAAATATGGTCTATTAAATATACGAGATGTATGCAATTTATAAACCTTGTGGACTCTCAGACTGGCTGATGTCAAATTTAGGAATGACGAATTTGCTTTTGATGAAGCTTTCAGTGGTCCTTAGATGAAATGAGGATTTTGGCGTGAAAAAAAAACTTTTTAAACTATAATTGTAGGCCTACGAAAATCATGATAACGTAGGCCCTAGATAATGAACGTTGTTGGAAAATCTACATAAAAGAATATCAGATTAAGTTTATAGGAGCATATTTTCTGTATTGTTTACATTCCCACAATAAATAACAATGTGAGAGAACCATCAATGTTCTTTATATAAATTCACCAAGATCTAATGTTGACAGGCTTACTTCTTTAATTATTTATATCTTAAAGGGATTGTAATTGTTTTCATTATGAATATCGGGCACACTGATCAATTTGCACCATTCCAATTTTCAAACAGATGTCTGTCGTTCCCGCAATTCCACTAAAACTAAGTGATTGATGACCTCACTAATCGCGAGGGCCTAAAAAACATATAATAGTTTTAGTGGAATTGCAGGAACCACAGACATCTGACTGAAAATTGGAATGGTGCAAATTCATGCTATAAGTGTATCCGATAGGCCTACACTTAAAAGAGTTAGAAATTGATTTTATTTTGCCTACTCTGGAAATTGAATGAGAAGACCAACATTTTTAATGATTTCTACATAATAACGTGAGATTGGTTTAAAAGTGAACGTTTGAATAAAGTGTAGGAGATCATTTCATTTTATTTTGATACATGGCCGTGTTTAGTCCAACCTTAATTTTACAAACAATTTCCTGTTTAACCGGAAGTGGGGTAGTTCTACCAAAAACAAATGTATTCTTCGACAGTTTAGTTTTTTGAAACTGTAAGTCTACAGGCTTAGACAAATGACAAATGCAAAATAAGTCATAAACTTAAGATATCGAATAGTTTTAAAGATCGGTTTTAGTTTCTATCCCCTTGCACACCGGTTTTGAATTTATTGATAGTCCGAAACTTAGTTCTCGGAGAAGAAGTCAACCCACCGGCTACACCACAGACAGGCATCTGTTTCTACCAATAGTCAGCTCTCTCTATAATAGTATATATATGAGAAGGTGGCTAACGCTCGTCACGACAATCTCCGCTGCAGACGATTTCTACCATTTACCGTAATGAAACATTATCCCAACCTTATATGAATCGTTTCATTGAATATTTTCCCTTCATTCAAGACCTATTTTATATCTCCCTCGGTGTTCCTCTTCTTACTAATCTATTTATTGTTCAATAAAAATACTAAAAAAATATACACCCGTCATTTCAATGTATCTGACAAGCTTTTGCCACCTTCTCATATATACAGTGGTGTAACCTATTTTCGTCGATATAAGGATTCAACACCGAATTTCGTCAAAGTTAAAAAAACGAATTTTTTTTTTCGTCTTAGATGTTTCCTCGGATATTCTACAAAATAATTGAAATCGGTTTGTTTCGATTTTGTTTATGAATCCTTCACTTTGACCCATATTTCATGAGCAACCAACTCGGCAACGGTCGCATAATGCGTCACCTATTGTCATGTACAATGTTTGATCTATAAATAAGTCGAGAAAAACACATTGTATGGATACCGGGTGGTATAATTAACTGCTCTTAGTATTGATCTTTAATATCAATTCATTATAACTAGTGACAAGTCCTTCAAAGAACCCAATTTTTAAAAAAATAGTGACTGACAAAATAAGATACGTAGTGTGATTTATTGCTAAAAGTCACTAAAACGACATAAGAATATGGCTCACTTTGTGTTCCATAGAAATTTTCTGCTGACATGGAATCCACTAGTTGACCACGTGACTTCATTGGTTGGACTATATTCTAGCAGACGACACTTGGAATTCTGATTACCACATGGGATAATTTGGCCGATAAAAAATGGTGACGTTTGGTATTAACTGAAATCCGCCATTTTGTATTTGTCAAAGTAAACATTAATACATTTTACCTTGCTTGAAACTACTGGATTCATTCTACTAGCTGACATTGTACAGAAAACCAATGTTATTCAAAACAAGCAAATGCAAAGGTCATGCGAGTTTGCACATGTGAATTATTAATCATTTCTGGAAATGCACGAAAAATAGGTTAGCAAGAAATTAGGTTACTTGACTGTATACTATTATAGAGAGAGTTCATTATTGATAGAAACAGATGCCTGTGGGCTACACAGTCAAAATTGATCACATTGATGGCAGATTGGCATAAATTTATGCACGGGCAACATGGATACTCAAAATCACAGTCGAAATTTGCATTTCTCACTGTCTTTCGAGTTTCTAACAATATCCTGAGCAAGTGAAAACATAACTTTGTCTTATGACACTGTAGGCTATGTCATTTACTCATTCAAATGAAGATATTCCTCCTAAGATTCAAAATAATAAAAACCATGAAGTGGATATTGAGCCCTGACTTGGTCAAGTTTATTTTCGCAACTTCTGATTCTCCATGTACAGTAAAAAAAAATCATGGCCGTAAAGTAAAGTGTATTGAGAATGGACCTTGACATTTCAACTTATGACAAGTCACTACACTAGATTTTTCGCTTTGATTTTCAATTGTTTTGACTTTTTTTGGGGTAAGCAAAAATTACTACCAAATACCGGTTGCAAAAAAGTAGCTTGACTGGGTTACGACCAAATATCAACTTTGTAAAAATAATTGGTAAAATGGACAAAAGTTGTCATTTAATTTATAAACAACCAGAATGTAAAAAAAAATTTTATCAGAACGATTACCTTTATACTTTCGTACTTGTTGGGCCTGATAAGCATATTTGGAATTCATCACAAAATAGTTTGAGGTCGTTATCCTGCTAGGTTCCTTTTCGTTCCACGTTATCGTTGTTCGTTTCCTACTCGGTTCATGTTTTAGTAAGTACGTTATACATTTATTTTTTACAGATTGTATAAAAGTTACTTTATGGTACCATCGAGTAACATATAGTGTATGAAACTTTTCTTGAGTCGGGAGAATGTTATTGCAGTCATTATGTAGAAGAAGGATAGTTTTTTTAGAACAGAAAATATTGAATAGTAGTCATGTTGTATGTAAAACTACACACAGACACCTCTTTACATGTACAGGTACAGAACTTTATCAAATGACAATAACATCCAAATACGATTTAATAAGTAGAGATAATGTGAAAACTCTTCAATGCTGCCTCTTATTTTCAAAACCTTTCGCTTGTTTCTGTGTCGGTTTGTTTATCTTCCCTACAATCCCAGAATGCATCACCCCTTATCTCCCAAAAGAAGTCAGAAATCAGAACTGGGTTATTACTTGCAAATCTTTGAAATGGCATTTTTCATTATTTCATCTGGCCTTTTGCAGTTCAATAAACAAAAACGTTTAAGACAAAAAAGTACGATACCATATGTAGTGGTATCTACTACCAGCACATACTGTACAGTAAGCTTATATTCTATGAAAATAAGTTTCGTTTTATTTGTAACTGACATTTTTTTCAAATGGAAAAGATGGAGGTTGAAAGTTTAAAAATAGGTGTAATTTTATTATGTTTTTTTTATTTCAGATTGTAGTGCTTTAAGAATATTACCCAAAAATGTAAATAATACATTTAGACTCTCACCAGTCTCCCCATTGTTTAAAATCACCAGAGTTATAAGCTCAAGTAATGGAGATTCAGGGAAAAATGCAAAAATCAAAGCAAAAGAGGTTCCTGAAATTCCTCCAGCAGGTATGACAAATCTGGATTTAGTTGAAATAATAATATCTGACATTGAGCATGCGTTTCAATATTTATTATGTTATTTATTGTAAAAGGTATCTTGTCTTGGGAAGGATCTCATTTGCCTTACGACTCTCTGCGTAATAAAAAATTATATACAGAAAAGCAACAAAACTGTGTGGTATTTTTTGTTAGTAATGGCTTGTGTATTAGTTTTCATATTTTATTTCAGTTACTCCTAGATTCCGGTTGAAATATGTAGAAAAAAATCGAGCTTTAAATGATTATTTATTAACACCAAAGTAAGTTTCATTAATCTTGATTGATCCACTCACTAGACATAGGATGAGAACAGTAAACAATATTTTTGGAATAGGGTATGAAGATCTGCCTTTCACCATTTATTTTTATATAACATTGAGCATTTGAAACCATATTTTGCCATCATTTATCATGAAGAACAGAAATCGAAGTTCCATATCATCGAATATCTGTACCGCAAAAGTTCTCATCATGGTCCATATTATATATTTTTTAGAGATCTAGGAACATTATCAGCTATCAAAACCAGAAGTGCTTATGTATTAGGAGGAACAGATGAGGTGTATATTCGTAAAGATATAGAGGAATTGTAAGTCATGTTGCCAGCATTTTTATTATACGCCTGTCCGTCCGTCTACAATGGGCTTGTGAACGCAATAGAGACAACAGTTTTTATCTGAATTGAATGAAATTTAGTGTGATCATTTATATTAATGAGATCTTGGACAACTTAGAATTTCAGGAAAGTGGGGGTATCTTGCTAGGCAACCACTTGTTGAATATTTCTCCAATTTTCATCAAAATTGTTTTAAATACCACCAGATAAATGAAAACTTCAGATACTTCTGATCATTATCTCAAATTCAAGGCAGGAGAAATTACTGATATGGTAGTCATTGTTTACGAAGGTTGACATGATCCTTTAAATTTATACAACAACTTTTCTTTCATTTTAGAGTGAAAAGTAAGTTTGGAAGTTTAGAGAAATTAGAAGAAGAAAGAGTGAGAAGAGATGAATCTGAAGAACGTATGTAGTTTATTGTTTCCAATCAAGGTTTTTAACTTGGTTAATGAATCCAACTGACATCCCACCAATACCTCAAGGCACCTCATAGGCATTGTAGGGTTTTCTGCAATTCCACTAAAACTATTAGTTTGATGATGTTGCTAATTGCTAATATTTTGCAATTAGTGTTGTCATCAAACACTTAGTTTTGGTGGAATTGCAGTAACCACAGAAGTTTAATTGAAAATTGGAATGGTACAAATTGATGTTATCTGTGTCCTGAAACACATAAAAAATTCAGAAAACCTCTTTACAATCCCTTAAATTCTAATAACTACTATCCTAGTAAATGCTATAGTATCCACATATAAATAATTTTCTATTTAACCCAGGAGAAATTTACCATAAAGTTGTCTTCTGTTAAGTAATGTGATCTTTACCCTTAAATGTTGCTAAAGGATAATATTTTCTATAGACATCAATTCTGGAGACTTGAAATTTTTATTTCATTCTTTTATTTTTCAGCCATTGATTTAATACAATCTCAAAAACATGTATGTTATTATATTTTACTTTGGTAGATGTGACTCGTTTGTTCTCTTTAATTCAAAATTTGAACAAGGGGTGGAAAATATTGGAAGTACATTGTTTTAGGAACAAGAAGCATGTACTCTTTCATTTTCTTATTGATTAATATTTGAATCACTCATACGGAGTGGCAAGGAATTCCTATATTTCTCTACTGGTTGCTCTATCAATGTCACTCAGTTTATTTTTAGACATTCTTTCTGAGTTCTTTGTGCTTATAATTGAAATGTTTGTCTTTCAGCCAGTAAAAGGCTCTACATTTGTAGTTAAAATAGCCTTATTAATGTAAGTATCTTTATTGATACAGTGAATCCTGCTCACACGATCACCTTTATTATGCAATATTATAAAAAATTATCTTTCGTGGTCTTATAATACAATTTTTACTGTATTGTCTGCTTCTTTTTGTCATTAAACTCTACAATAAACATTAGGAAGTATACAATTTGTCAAAGTTTTTAAACTTATAAAGAATGACTTGCAAATGATTTAAGTTTTCTTTCTTAGTTTTTATACGCCCACATTTCTCTATGTGGACGTATACTGTCGACACCCATGTCTGTCCGTCGGTCCGTCCGTCAACATTTGCTTGTTAACGCTCTAAAAACTAGATTTTTTGATGAAATTCGGTATGTGTATACATATTCATAAAATGAAGATCAAGTTCGAATTTGAGCTATTTTCTACTGTTAGAAGCGGAGTTATTGCCCTTGCCCCAAAATCTTGAAACGCTATTACTCTCTTAGTTTTCAACCGATTTTGATGAAACTTAAAATGGATGTTATTGGACCTTAATCTAAAGGTTTGCGAAAGTTTAGTTTACCTCTGATTAAATTTAAGGCTTTTTCAAGATTTAGGCCTCTTACGTCAGTTTGGAGGAGTTTAACCTCTATATAGTAAGTGCTTCTATAACATATCAATTGCTCGTAAAACACTCAAAAAACTAGAGTGTTTGAAGGAATCAAATGAAATTCGGTATGTGCATACATATTCATGAAATGAAGGTCCGTCAGTCCGTCCGTCAAAATTTGCTTGTAAACGCTCTAAAAACTAGATTTTTATGATGGAATAAAATGAAATTTCGGTATGTGTATACATATTCATAAAAGAGAAGATCAAGTTTGAATTTGAGCTACTTTCGACTGTTAGAAGCAGAGTTATTGCCCTTGCCCCAAAATCTTGAATATTTACCATCCGCATGCCGTGGTGGGCGTATATGGCTGTGGTCCACTATCTTATTTATTCAAGGAACTGTACAAGCTAATTTGGTAATGTTTTTGTCTTTATTACAGGAATGCAGCTATAACTTGTGTAAAATTTGTAGCCTATCTCTATACTGGATCTAGTAGTATGTTTAGTGAAACAATTCATTCATTGTTTGATACTATCAATCAGGTATATTTACCTTTTTTAAAGGGATTCAATTTTTTTGTGTAATCATGAAGGGCCTTAGGTGATAAAGCATATTCTGTGATTACTGACGTCATCAAACACTGAGTTTTAGTAAGATTGCAGGAACCATAGAGGTCAGTTTGAAAATTGGAATGGTGCAAATTATTGCTTACAGGTGCCCCCATGTGGTGTTCACCAGTACTGGATGTTAGGCACCAGTGCTGTAGTATATGTAAGAATTGAGTAGGGTATGGTGAAAACTCAAGACAGCTTTTGCTTAACCAGTTTTCATATATGTTCTCATTGAACAGGACGAATCAAGCTTGTTGATGTTTAAAACAGATGAAATTTTAAATTTCAGTTTAAATTTGTATGTTTCAGTTTGCTTTAATGTGGGCTTCTGTCTATTCAGCACGGAAACCAGATTCCAAATATCCGTAAGTTTATTTTGTTATCATTATATTGTCAGCTTTTTAAATGATGTATAAGATATAAAGTACCAAAATATAATTAATAACTAGGTGACGTTGTTGTCATTATATCTTCTACTTGGGCATCAGATGTATGCACAACCTTTGAAAAACAATCTCAATAAGCACACAACAAGAACTTGAAATAACTTTTTTTTTTTACATCATTTTTAAATTAGTATGTTGTAAGTTGTGATGTTTTAACTGTATTAATAAAGAACTATAATAATTCTAATTTCTAAGATATGGTTACTCTAAATTCCGTCATCTAGTAGCTATAATGTCAGGATTTTATCTATTTGGCGTTGGTTCAGCATTGTCAATAGGTTATGGTGTTTATGGATTATTTCATCTCAGTCATTTAGAAAATGCTGCTTTGGTAAGTTCACTAATTAATATTGATAACAATTTAAGGCTGGGCCTGTATGTCAGTAAAAACAGATGTAAGAATTTGTATTGTTATTAATATCATATTTCACTAAATCATGATATATAAGATGATAAATATTGGGATTTTGACTGAACTGTATTTATCACAAGAACTTTTTCAATATGGCCAATACTGATGATGATAATGACTGACAAGCAAATATTTTCAAGATTTTCTACTGGCTTAGACAATAAGCTGTTCCACTGTCTATATATGTTAAATATGATGGAAAAAGAGACTCCAATGTTGCTCCCTCATGATGTTGTCTATTGTTATTATCCCAATCAGAAGTAGAAAATAGGAGAGTTAAACCTTACATTCACATCTTTGAATCATGACAAAAATATTTTGTTTATAGACATTCCATTGCAAAGAATAACATCACTTGTAACAGTTATAGATTTTTCTATGCCCTCTAAGTTATGTTGAATTTATTTTTTCAGGGTTACGGTGTATTAGGCTTTTCCTTTGTGTGTGAATCAGGTATATATTTTTTATTGAATATGATAGAGAATGATAGTTGTGTGATTAAATACGAGATCATAAACATAATTATAAGAATTGACAGCTTGAACTTAATACAGTATCGATTAGTTGCTGTTTTATCAAATAAAAAAGGAGCTCATGCAAGTCATGATTTTTGTTAATAAAGAGGTGGAGCTTCATCCATGCAATAACATCAAAATGTACTGATTGTAGCATACCTAAGCTCCACTTACTCTCCTCTCAGATTCTATTTATGTATGTTGCTAATCATATACCATGGTTTTCCTTTAAGACATTTTAAGCATATTATTTCTTAAAAACATCAAATAAAAAAAAAATGTAGTTCAAATAGAGCTTGTAAGTCACCACCTACTATGAATGTTCAATGATATTTTGGAGTGACCTGTTATATTTATTTTAGTTTCATTCATGGTAGCCTTTGATAAGATGAGAAAAGAAAGTAAAGCTAAAGGAATGACTTATAAAGATTACTGTAAGTGTCTTTTATAAATTCTCAATCATATATTTGTTTGAATGATAGCAGCTTATTTAGTAATGTGAGTGTTGTGTTAGGAAATTATAAATATTAAAAATGAATTGAAATGAATGGAATTTTACGTCCTATTTTTCTGCACCATGGGGCTAATAAAGACATAAATATTAGAAGTTCAATATATGTTTGAATATACAGTATATAGTAGTTATGATATAATGGAATTTGATTTTGACGAGTCTTCATAAAGCTATTTGCAGTAAGAGAATTTCTAGAGAAATATTGCATTACCCGTTTCATCAGGTTATCAGGGGGAATGAATTTGATGGAAAACCCCATTTCCTTCATGGAAGTGTTGGACAAGAAGTTTCAAAATATAGGATGAAATGCTTCCAAAAATGTCTACAATAAGCCTATTTCACAATCCCTTAAGATATTGTTGATATAAAAAAAATTGGATGAAATTCTTTGTGGTCAATGCATGTATTACACAAGGTTATTAACTCAGTTAATAACTACATTTTGTATTTTTGTCTGTTTCAGTATGGAAAGGTAATGACCCTATAGTGACAATGATATTATTTGAAGATGGTGCAGCTATTTTAGGAGCACCTATAGCTGCTGGTTGTATGTATTTATCATCAACGTATTTTCTAGCTGCTGACCCTCTTGGATCATTGTTAATTGGTGGTGTGCTGGCAGGAGTAGCAGCTGCTGTGTTTAAGATCAATGTCAAATGTATAGATGAAAGGTTAAAATCTGTTCCTTATTTTGATTAATCACAATCACCCTTTTCATACATATCGGTAAATATTGGGGCATCAATCATTGAGTGAGGACGTCTGTCCTAAAGGACCACAGAATTGTCAAGCTTCGAGGCAAATCAGGAACCAGAAATCAGAAAATGGGAGGCGGCCTTAGCCTGGTCAGCTTCTTTTCTGGGGGTGCAATGCCCCTTACCCCCTACATCACTGATTGTTGACTTTTCCTATAGGCAATAACCATGGCAGAAAAAGTGTCTATAGTCATTCATAATGGTATTTTTTCCTGACAATTCAATTTACTGAGCATAATCTCTTTTCGAATTTTTACTGTTGAAAATTTGCCTCCATATTGACACATTGTAATATTTTTCCATGTCAGTAGGTTTATTTCAAAATTCCAGAGCTATTCCAAGAAAAGAATTGGAAGGTATCAGAAGTTTCTTGGAAGATGATAGAATGATCAGGTAAGACTGATGAATCATATCAGATTGTTTAATAGTAATTATTCAGTGCTTAACTCATTTAAAGAGGATTTGAAGCTTTTTTAAGTGTATCAGGGGCCATTTATTGGAAATCTTTTCATGTGGATTGGGGACACTGTTAGCATTGATTTGGATCATTTCACCAAAAATCACCTGTCAGAAAATTGGAATGATGCAAATCAATGCTATCAATGTCCCCAATACGGTGAAAAAATTACCAAATTCTTTATATTTCAAAAGTCTATATGATTTATTTATAGAGCCTTTTTTTAATGTTTTCTTATTTAATCTGAAAGTTGTTATCTTAACACTTAGAATCATTGTGAATATTTATATAATATATAGCTGTATATGTATTTGAAGATCTATACATGATGCTAAAGCTACAGAATTGGATGGTGATATTAAGTTTAAAGGTGAAGTTTACTATGATAGTTTAGAGGTTACAAGAGATTATTTACGAACTCTAGATAAACAACAAATGTTAAAGGTATAATATAAATCCCATATCTAAACATATATTTTTAAAAATATGGAAAACTTCTCTTATTCCCTTTATGTCCGTTATCTATGGAACGCTATGAAAGCAGAATATGTTACATTCAAAAGTTTCCCATCTATTTCCTTCTCTGCCATGTTGAATTCAGTCTACAATTTTTTTCGGCACATGTGAAATGCGCTTAGTCCATAATTCCATAAATCCTGAATGTGCAGAACTCATTAAATGAGCAGCCTCTATGACATATATAGGAATTCATTTAAATTTCTATCTGATAGATTATTTGTCAAGAAAATAAGTTTGATAATGATGTGAATTATTCCCATTCCACCAACCAACTATTTCTGACTCTCCTAAATATAATCTCTGTCAACAGTAGCTATCAGAGGTCAGAAATAAGACAGTATGCTAGAGAGGATATGTAATTTTAATGTTTGGTATTGATAGGAAATAGAAACTATTAAAACTGAAGAAGATTTAGATAAGTTTATGTTAAAACATGGAGAACAGATAGTAGATAATGTTGGTTCACAAACTGATAGAATTGAAAAGAATTTACAGGTTTGTTATATCTTCAAGTATAGTTTAGTTTATAGCCTAGTTTAGTATATTACCAACTGATGAAATTTGGCAGTTTTCATGTACATGACAACATAACAAAAATCCAGCTAATGTGGTGCTGACTCTTTCTCAAGAGTATGAAAATAATAATAGCTTTTTTTACACTTAACCTAAAAAATGAACGTTTTTTTAGAGCATTAAATGTCTGTTAATTAAATATTAATTATCAAGAGCAAATTTGTTTTGAAGTAAATCAACTGAATCTCATAAAAAATTAATAGAATGATATTTGGTAGTGTATGTTATTTTTTTCTGGAAAATGTTGAAATATATTTTTGCTGATTCATTCTTTTACTTTCAGAAAAAATTTCCCAGAGTACGACATATAGATCTAGAAGCTTTATAAAGTATGCACCTTTGATTTTAGAATAAATTGCTGATTGTTAACTAGTGTATGTCTGAACTTAGTTATTTGACAGTTGGAGTATCTTTGTGTTTTTTTTATTTTAATGTTAAATGGCAATATTTATATCTCCCCAACATAAAAAACTAGTGCAAACTGAAAATGGTTTAAAACTTAATAAAAAAGAGTTACCATTTCCTTTGAAACATAAGCTCAGAAACTGTGAGGTTGAATCTTTGATTTTTTCTACACTATCATTGTTTAAGTGCAATGATTTTATATTCACAAAATCTTCAGATCTAATGCAAATAAATGACACCTTTATATGATCTCATCAGGGCACAGAATATAAGCCTATACATGTATATTTTTTAACATACCTCATAATGGCATAATTCATAAGTGCTTTTTGTTAGTGCAAGTATTTTAAGTGTAAAGTCTGAAAGTCTATTTAAGTCTGAAAATGAACAATATATAATCAATTGAGACAAGTCTAGTTGGTGCAAGATTTAAAAATTGAAATATATTTGATAATTTAGAAACTTCAGAAAATGATGATGACCTTTTAATAATCAAAATGATCTTGATCAACTTTCATCCATTTTTTTTGCTGATTAGACCAAATTTGCAATATTTACAATATAAATTGTATATCCATTCAGTCATTCAAGTTGTTAATGATATATACAATTACTTTATAAAAAGTTTACTAGTCAGAAGTTTCATTATGTGCTCTATTTAATCTCTGGGACAACTACATGTATTAAAGATTCCTTTTTTCTCATGAATAATTAACATCTATTGTCTTTATAAATACATGACTACACAACTAAACATCTTATATATTTAGTGAAATCCCATATTTCACAATAACCCCCAAAAAAACTAAACATAAAAAAGTGAGGTGTCCCAGTTTTGTTTGATTAGTACAAAATGATGACTATTTACTTGCCATATAGACCTATGAGAGTGATTGGTTGTGAACATTGTAGCCTTACCAACAACAAACATATATATACATATTGTAACAAATCCTGTGATATAGGTTAGATCCATTTTCAGTCACAATTGATACACTTGTTCTGACTACCTGCATTTCACTGCCTAGAATTTCTCCTAATGATTTTAGTTACTTAAAACTCTGATAAGATTAAATTTCATTTACTCATTTTCGAATTTAGATCTTTTGCATGATTTTCTAAACCATTATTGGCATTTATTGAATTTTAAAAAGGCCTTGGGATAATATGAAGTTTTGGATCAATTTAATTTGAATGTCATATTTAGCATTGAAATTGAATTCTATTAATAAAATAGAATAGTGGAAGTTATCACTTTAGAATGTTAAATTTTAGTTATTGAAGTGTATACACCAAGATATTTTATTATTTATTGTTATAAGATTGTTTGTTAGAGAAATGTTTGTTAGCATGTATGGTATAAATTATATTTATAACTTAATTCCAAATAAATCTTTTAAATTCAATCAAAAGTTTATCTTGAAACAGTGTAAGAAGCCTGATACTGTTGCAGACTGTATGGCTCAGTCAGTTGGATGTGCAGGGTACAAGTTACTCCGCCCGAGCACATTCATCTTTCCCTTCCTCCCAGTTCTACAATTATGATTTTTCAGGCCCCATTAAGGTATCTGTTACTAAAATTATTATGAATTGTGATTGAAATCCGATGTATTCAAAACCAATCAATCCACGTATTGATCCTGCCGTTAAGAACTCTATAGGACAAGAGCGTAGTTAGGTTGATAATAGTGTGGGCTCCGTTTTCAGAATTTTCGGAACATGTTTGAGAAATATTTTTCATAATGCTTTGAATTAATAAATAGAAATATTTGACCATGGTTGAGATTTCTGACGCCAAACCGCCCCTACCCAATACAAAACTACGCCACTTTTGTTGCTTCACCTGGTGGGAATAGAGTACTCATTTACCAGTTGTATTTGCACCCACCACAAACAAACGTCAGTAGACACCTTGAAAGGTCGTCTGTAAAATTTTAATGACTTTTGATTACGTGAATTAAAATCTTAACTGTAAATAAGAGTTACTCCAATATGA
The DNA here is from genome assembly GCF_000327385.1 of Lottia gigantea. Classification (NCBI taxonomy): domain Eukaryota; kingdom Metazoa; phylum Mollusca; class Gastropoda; family Lottiidae; genus Lottia; species Lottia gigantea. The sequence continues at coordinate 395,947 of NW_008709781.1, read as the reverse complement.
CTGACATGATCTGATGATGTCCCCTTTACTTTCACCATAAACATTACACCAATATGGCAATATCAAGGATGAATATTAACTAGTGATTCGGATCAAATGTTGTTAACTTCAAAACTAATTCTTGATATACCTTATTAGAATTATTCATCGAAATTTGACATCTGCAAACAAGCTTTTTGTATAAAAATCTTGACGTTTCTAGATTGGGACATCTTCTATTTGATCACGACCAGATTTCACCATGTATCATATTAGTTTCAGCCGTAGCTATTGTAGCTGTTTTTACATCAACAGTTTATGGAAAAGGTTATGGTTTCCCGCCACCAGCCATCGATCCTCTACCATTAAAGGATATCGAATGGGACGATCCACCATCTGATCCCCAAGGTCCACAGAATCCAGGATTTCCACCATCTTTACCTCAATTTCCAGATCCGCCAAGCTTGCCTCAAGATCCCGCCTGGGTGGGACAACCAAATACTAATCCATTTCCCGTTGAACCTCAAGATCCTTCATGGGCGAATCCAGGCAGAGGCAAAGGACCAGGTAGACGACAAAGAAAACCAAAACGACCACGAAAACCAAAAAGTAAGTTCCACTCTTTAACTTTTTAGTCAAAATTGCATTGAGTAAGCGGTCAGAGGAATGGTTAAATTTGGTCAAATACTGAAGGTGGTTGCTTAATGGGCCAAGCTGTACAGTGAAATCTTAAGGCTTGCTTTGTAGTCAGATGTTTGACAAAGTTCCCGTTGATCAGATCATTCCATTATCAAGGAATTTATATTTATGTCTATTTTAGAAATAATTCCCATAGAATCGTGATGATTTACTTTGATTTTCAAATTTTAACATTTGACCGTCATGATTCCACAAATTATAACATTTTTCGTTAATTTCAGGGAAGAATGGTAACAAATGTCAGAGGTTAGCGAATAGGGGCAGCTGTAGATATTATAAATGTTTTGAGAAGATTGAGCCAACGTGTTTAAACCAGGGAGAATTCTTTATCCAGGATTTAGAAAGTTTCTGCCAAAATTCTCAAATCGCGCTCAGAGGAAAACAATTTTCAAAACAGGTAAGCTGAATATTTTAAGACAATTTTAGTTTTTATACGCCCACAGACTTCCGTCCGCCCACAATTGGCTTATGAACGCAATAGAGACAACCGTTTTTATCTGATTTGAATGAAATTTAGTGTGATCATTTATATTCATGAGATCTTGGACAAGTTCGAAATTTGACGATCTTTCGATGAACGGTTTTTGAGTTATTGCCCTTGACTTATGAAAACCGCGTCAAAATTTGTTTGTGAACACGATAGAGAGTACAGTTTTTATCATCGTGAAAATATTTGTTTGTAAAAACGAACGTATTTCGTGATCCCCTCGATTGTTCCTTTTAAATAGAATAAGGAAGCTAAAGACGTATGTTCCAATTTACCATACACCACCATTCGTTTAGAATTTTAGAAGTAGTATATCAGTAAAGAACCCATTTGTTTCAATTTTAGGGAAGAAAATACATCAAGAAGGTACGAAAATGTCAAACAAAACAATTATTAGGTTTTGAAAAAAGTCAAAGCTGTGAATCTATCAATGATAAGGCTTTAGTAGCATTATTTGGTGGAGACGCTGTCAGAATTAGTTCTCAAGATTGTTACTGGCAGAGTCAACAATTCTGTGATATCATCTGTAATCCAAAAGATAATCAAGCCTTAGTTCAAGTTGTGTTCAATGATGATGATGGAGATGGTTTCGATGATGAACAGATTGCGTAAGTTGTCTTTAAAAATAAGCTAAAACAAAAGTGCTGAAAAGTTATGTAAGACTGGAATAGTATGGCACTGTACTTTTGAATATATAGCCTGTTCCAACAAGCAACCTTAGTCCAGCAATCTGATTCGGACAGGTCGCCAATCCGTCGCAATCCAATGCATGTCATAGAGATTCAAGACTTAAGATTTAAAACCGATTGATATTGATATGCAATCTACAACAAAAAACTAACGATTCTTGGGCATCACTCCTCCGGCCGAAATTGGTTGCATTTAGCTCATTGACTTGTTCTTATTTTTCAGACTCGCTGAACATTTCCAAAACCTTTCTAACTTCTGTTCAGAATTTGCACAAGGCGTTTTCCAAGAGAATTTCATCAATCAATGCCCACCAGGCACATTAAATGACCCACCACAAGCCCCAACACCAGTGCCAGCAATGATGATGAGAGGGGGCGCAGGCGATTAAATACACTTATACAAAAGCATTTTTCATTTCTCTGATGTTTGTGTGGTTTTTACTTCATGAAGTTGATAATAAACGCAATCTATTCGATTTTCTATTATTTTTCTTTAAAATACCGAATCTTCAGTCAAATGTATTTGAAATTGATATTTTTTTTTATCGCTACTAACTGAAAAATAGACAATTTCCACTTAGCAATGTCCTCAAACCCAAATATTAAATGTAAAAGTAAAGAATACTATTGTATGTTAATTATGAACCGGCATGTTAGAATTCGGCTGTTAAACACGGCACTTCATGATAGAACAGCATCCTATTTTTATTCAGGATTGAACGGTTGGGCGCAGTAAGTCATCTTTACAAAAAAACCCACCCTTAAAAAGAAATGCCCACATATAATGATCTGAGCTGTTGACCTCTGTTCATGATAACTTGGTGTAACTCACAGAACAGAATTGATAAGGAATTAATTATCAAAAGTCACATTTCAATCATATTACATATTAAATTGCAATATATCAATCCTACAGAAAGCGACATGGCAAACCTCTGAATGATTGATTGCTATAAATTTATGTAGTATACAGTAAGACAATGGAGAGGAAGGTGTTTAATTATGAAATTAAGGAGGTAAACAATCGGACAAGAAATGAAAAAAATATAAACAAACTCAAGACTCAAGAATATCTATCTTACCACGATATGCTTGAGTGATAGTATTAGCTGCTTCAAGAAAATAAGCACAAGTCAAAGAGTCCAATATCCAGTGCTGCCAGCCTTTAATCACCACCGGCTCCTGGCATCATAGGTGTAGTTGGATAGTACGGAGCCGTTTGCTGTTTAGTTTGTTGCTGACTGTCCTCCAAAACCAAGAAGAATTTTTTGTTGTAAGTATCTTTGAATATTTCTCGTGTAGTATCATCACATTTAATCAAAAGATTGTTGAAATGGATGAAAATTCTGGAAAATATCAGAGATGGCTCTTGAGAATTCCTAAAATTAACTTCGACACTATCAGTGAAATAAGTAAATAAGTCGAAGCAGATTGTATTCTATATCAGAATCCATTAACCCGACCACTGCTTCACAAAGATACCTAAATCAAAGTTATCGAAGTTTGCAAGTGTACAAGGTCAGGATTTTACACTATGGATAGGTTTTGATCGTACGGTTTTTGTAAAGAACTGGCTTTGATTGTGCCAATCCTTATTGGTTATATCGTATTTCAGCACAGACAAAATATAGGCCACAAACAAGTATATATGTATTCCTACATTCACAAATATTGTCATCGACCAAGTCGCAACCAAAGGTACACAGTACTATTAGAGTAAAGAAAAACTTTCTCTCATCTGACCTCTGTTTGTCATGTGTCGTCTTTTTGACATTTTTCAATATAGCTATCACAGACATTGTGGCTCAATTAGGTGAGTGGGGGCTCTAGGAATTTATTTCACATAATGCTCTCCTACACTTTGGTCTGGGGGTGGGGCACCCTTATGCATGCCTATGGTAGTTTGGCCACTGCGGTTTTGATGGATCTTGGTAACAAATGAAGAAAAAAAAACAAAAATCATACTCACTGGTATTGTGTACTACCAAGTCCACCATAAATATGGAAAAGTGCAGCACAGTTTTGTTCACTTCTAACGATATCACAGAATTGGCCATTATTGTAAAAACAATCTCCTAACGGTATGCCTCCACCAGGTAATGGCTGACTGACCAGGCTGTCGTTTACTCCAATATTAAGTAGATCACAGATAGATTCGGTAGTAAAATCTAAAAGAGCTCTTGTCTGACACTTTCTAACACCTCGAATATAGTTATTACCCTGAGGAAAAGAACATTGTACATATTTACTCTGTGATGCCTGGGGTTTTGACTCGTGCCAAGAACATATAAAAAGACCGAAACCCGACAAAAAGATTTCGATTCAAATGTTAATCTAACTAATTACTGATGACAATGAAAATAATGCTTGGAAGAACCCTGCAATATAAAATATAACCAGCAGGACAAATGCAGATGACTAACGCAAAATGAACAGAAAACATTTTTACCTCGGTGTTAAATTCGTTGTTTTGCTGAATCTTAAGCGACATATCACAGAACCCTTTGGCGCCCGGGACGAGGTATGCTGTTGAACAATCTTGAAGATATGCTGGGAAACAGTCATAAACATCACATGAATCTGGATTATTAGCTGCGGCGCAGTTTATATTTCTTCCATCTGAAAAAAGAAGAGATATATCCTTTCATCGACATCTTGTATAGTTTATTTCTGAACACGATTCTGTGTGGAATTTTATGAAAACACTTACTGTTTGTATTTTGTTGATAAGGAGTTTTAACATCCGTTGATTTTCCATTATTATTGCTGTTTTGCCATGGCTCAACTGGCCCAACGCGGGTATCACTTCCATCATTATTTGCAGTCCAAGGATCGTTATTAACACGCCCGTTGTTATTTGGCCATGGATCATTGTTGGTTCGTCCGTTGTTGTTGTTGTTGTTAGGCCATGGATCGCTGTTTGTTCGACCATTGTTGTTGTTGGGCCATGGGTCGCTGTTGGTCCGTCCGTTGTTGTTGTTAGGCCATGGATCGCTGTTTGTTCGACCATTGTTGTTGTTGGGCCATGGATCGCTGTTGGTCCGTCCGTTGTTGTTGTTAGGCCATGGATCGCTGTTTGTTCGACCATTGTTGTTGCTGGGCCATGGATCGTTGTTGGTTCGCCCGTTGTTGTTGTTTGGCCAAGGGTCATTATTTACTGGCCCTAATCGAGTATCACTACCATCGTTATTTGTAGGCCAGGGGTAGTTGTTAGCTCGCCCATTATTGTTGTTGCTTGGCCATGGATCGTTGTTTGTTCGTCCATTGTTGTTGTTGGGCCACGGATCGTTGTTGGTTCGTCCATTGTTGTTGTTTGGCCACAGATCGTTGTTAGCTCGACCGTTGTTGTTGTTGTTTGGCCATGGGTCGTTGTTGGTACGTCCATTATTGTTGTTTGGCCACGGATCGTTGTTTGTTCTTCCATTGTTGTTGTTTGGCCACGGATCGTTGTTTGTTTGTCCATTGTTGTTGTTGGGCCACAGATCGTTGTTTGTTCTTCGATTGTTGTTGTTTGGCCACGGATCGTTGTTTGTTCGTCCATTGTTGTTCTTGGGCCATGGATCATTAACAGTGGGTCCAACGCGAGTATCGCTTCCGTCATAATTCCCATTGTTTGCTCTTCCGTTATTTTTGTTGTTCGCTCGACCGTTGTTTGGCCATGGGTCGTTGTTTGTTCTTCCGTTGTTATTGTTTGGCCATGGGTCGTTGTTTGTTCGTCCGTTATTGGTGTTGCTTGGCCATGGATCATTGTTGGTCCGTCCGTTGTTATTGTTTGGCCATGGATCGTTGTTTGTCCTCCCATTATTGTTGCTCGGCCATGGATCGTTGTTTGTTCTGCCATTATTGCTGTTTGGCCATGGATCGTTGTTCGTTCGGCCGCTGTTGTTGTTTGGCCATGGGTCGTTATTGACAGGTCCAACTCTCGTATCAATGCCGTCACTTTGTTTGTCGTTGTTGGCGCGTCCGTTGTTGTTATTTGGCCATGGATCGTTGTTGGTGCGTCCGTTGTTGTTATTTGGCCACGGGTCGTTGTTTGTGCGTTCGTTGTTGTTATTTGGCCATGGATCGTTGTTGACACGTCCGTTGTTGTTGTTTGGCCACGGGTCGGTGTTGGCACGTCCGCTGTTAACTCTATTGGCAGGTGTTACACGGGTATTACTGGCATATTTTGTATTTCTTTCAGGTTTCTTTTTGCGTCCTTGCGTTTGCGCCCATTGAGTGTTGGCCCTCCCGTTATTGTCGGGCCATGGATCGCTTTTCGTATTAGATCTTCTTCTGGTTATAGCCGTGGGTTTAGACCCACCAGTAGCTCGCGTATTAGATCCACTAGTTCTCCACTGATTAGCATTCCTAGATCCATAGTTATTATTCTGACCAAATGTATCGGAAGTAAACCAGTTAGCAAATGGACTGGTTGTAAATTGGTATGTATCTAGTCTTTGTGGCGATTGTGAAGTCAGGAGCCACAGTGGATCTTGCTGAAATGTTGATCGTTGTTTCCTCGTAGATCTTCCAGTAACCAACGAGGCTGAAAGCCAGAATGCAAGGAGGCTATAAACAGCTATCCTCATCGTAGCGATTGTACTATTTGAAGCACATTATTTCGTTCAAATGGCTTTTATAACCTTTGGTGGATGCGTTTCTTTTAAGTGTATGGTGCTAAGTACCAGTCTAATGACTTTTTTTTAACTATATTGCTGCAGGTAAAGAAACACTATAATGTGTTAGTCAAGTGTTACATTGACTTACAATTATAGGTAAGTAGTTCACGTAGCTATGTCAGGTGAAAAAAACAATTCCCGTGTAGACAGTGAAATGTAGCATTGGTCATTTCTGTAGACTTATATATTGTTACCTATATTGGAGGTGGTCAGTACAAATTAATTAAACAGGTATGGACTGAAAACATAACCTTGTCTCACACCGATTCATATAGTGAATAGACATTTCTTAAATTGGTGTCATTGTCAACATCAAATTTCGACCAGTTTTAGACAGCCAACGATAGGAGTCCCAGTCTGTCCTTCACTGATTGCTGTTACGACCTTAACCAATGATTCAATTTTACTTCAGAAGCAGTTTAATCTTGGCGCCCTACAATAAGCAGTCTAATGTATATGTTACAAATAGATCTTCATGAATATCGTGAAATTCGTCACACTTTCCACCTGGTTTTAAGCTACATATATTTATTTAGAAAAAAAAGTAAGCCACTCGTCTGTTTAGTTAAAGATTAGCGGATATACAACTTGAACCTTATTTTACAGTCAGAACAAATAAACTGTTCTACTTTCCAAGAAGGTCTTACTCGTTGAAAAACCCTCCTTCACGAAACGTAATTTCTGGCTTAGTTCTCTGATACTGGTAGGAAAATATATTCCAAATTATTGCTGCTCGACTATACTGCTGAATTATCCATTACCATGGGTTAAATGGCTGATTTAAATGTCTAAGATAAAAGATTGCGTTGCTGGTTAATATATATCAAATATAGCAAAATTCTTATGTTACACTGCAAGTTAAGAATTGTCTTTATTGTTACTGAGTTGTCCGAGGTTTTCAATCCTGTTGTCTTGTGTCATCATGTTTTACACAACATTTTGTAATAGGCGTACCGCAAATTAGATACCCAGATTGTAATGATGTTCAAGATTACAACACCTGATTTTGTCGCTTTATATTTGGTGTGATTTTCTGTAAATTAAATCGATTTGCTTGTACGAATTTCTATTGTAATGCTATGTTAAGAGTTGCCTTTAACTTCGAACAGTACTCGGATGTAATGAAATGGATATTGATGTTAAAGGGGAACAGTCGGCATTTTCGATGAATGCGATTTACTGTGCTTTTATAGTCTTAAGAAGTACTAAAACATATGCAAATCGCATAATCCCTTCAAATATACCTCAAACTAAAACTTTCACTGTCTATTCCTATATATTATATATGTGTTTTCTCTATATGGCGTAGTCTCACTAAAATTCGAGTCGAATTTTCAACTTTCAAACCTGAATAATTATGGATACACATGGATTTAAAGGCTCAAATTTCGACGATGAGCTGTGAACACTATTACTGATTATGTAAACAAAATAAAATTCCTGTTTCTGAAATTATGGTATGATTGGTCGAACGGATTGTAAAGGTGCTCCTTGAAGTTGCACACGCGTCCTAGTTGGTTCTTTGCATCTAGTTTAAAAGTTATCATGCAACTGGGTGTATTGGTAGTTCAAAATGTAATGCACATTGTCGGATGAACAGCCAAAAAAGCAATCCTAGGTTTACATGTATGTCCTAGATTTCAATGCTAATTAAAGTTTATGCTTTGAATCACCAGTTAACCTGTACCCACTTTAAAGAATCTGAGATCAAATGGATTTTCAACTAGATTGGTTTTGGCAACTGGCGACATCGAGGAGCATCTGATTAATCTGGATCTAAACGACATGGGCTCAGCTTCCGATTCGACTAGGGACTTTTGTGTCTTGTAATTTACTTATACAATAGACTTATCTATTGCTAGGCCAGTTTAGAACTCGTCTCAATACACCCTAACACCAAAAAACACTGGGTTTTACCATAAAGAAATAATATGAGTTTCGATCCCAGGTAAAAGATACGTGTTAATTTGTTTAAAGTTAATTAAAAAATATTCTTGTTCTGGTAACATGTAAATTTGAAAGAACCACCCTAGGTGACCTAGTAGTAAACTTCTTCAGTGATCTTATTATTTCATCTGCAATAAAACCATCATAAACTATACTAAGGTTAACAGTCTGACGGCAAGGTAAAAATAAACACAACCTCGCCAAAATAAAATGTCTTTTCTTTACATAGTGAAATCCTTGATTGAGTTCACGGGTGGGGCAAATAACTCTCGTTGTTTTGACAAATTGAAGCTGATTTTCTGTTAATCCATATGGTGAATGTTGGAGAATAATTTTAAGCTCTAATGAGGCCCACGCCAAAACCGAGGGGGAACTACTATTTTGATCCTTTGAAAGGTACCTCTCGTACCCGCAGAAGACCCGGTGAGTTATTTCCTTGGATTCTTTTTCGGGTAAAGGTGAAGTAAATGTCGTTGTTTGTTTTTGGTTGAGAGGTCATGAAAGTACTATCGGTAACTGGGTTTGGATTGTTAGGACTGCTCGTAGGATTATACATATTTAATATTTTTATGCTTATGGGGAAACATTGGTAAACCGTATATTCATCTGAAATACAAAATGTTTCTTTTCCAAGTTTTGTTTCCTATGTATACTGTATATAGACACAGCTTTGTGGAACAACAATCACTGGTTAAAG